>NC_142469.1:5162204-5465234 GCF_049115385.1 Moschus berezovskii
GTCTTGAAGGCCAGTGGTTTGATTGCAGGAACTCCACAGGCCTGAAAGAAACAGAAACTACATTCTTGGATGGTGTACACAAGGTCTAGTGCACATAAAGACTCAAGGAAAAACAAACAAAGAAAACAAACAACAAAAAAAAACAGTGATCTCATAAGAGACTGGGCCAGAGCTACCTTTTAGTGTTGAAGGGTCTTCTGCAGAGAGAAGAGTCAGCTGTGCTCACTGTAAGGACAAAGACACAGGCAACAGTAGTTATGGTGGGTACTTATTGGCATGAGCCCTCATGGAGGCTGCTATTTCCTCCTAAAAATCTAGCCCCACCCAGTGGCTAATAGGCTCTAATGCTGGGATGCCTCAGGCTAAACAACAAATAGAATGGGGACACAGTTCCACGCATCAGCAGACAGGCTGCCTAAATTCTTCTGAAGAAAAATCCTATCCATCAGAGGGACAAGATTTAGCTCTACCCACCAGTGGGTAAAAAAAATGTACCTCTCACCAAGAAGCATGCACAAGACTCTTAGAGAACATCATCCATCAGGGGCAGGTACCAGAAGCAAGAGGACCTACAATGCTGCAGCCTTCAGAATGGAAACCACAACCACAAAAGTTAGGTGAAATGAGATGGTTGAGGAAGATGTCCCAGATAAAGGAACAAGGTAAAACCCCAGAAGAACAACTAAGTGAAGTAGAGGTAGGTAATATACCAGGAAAAAAAGAAATCAGAGCAATGATAGTAAAGATAATCCAAGATCTTGGACAAAGAATGGAGGCACAGCTTGAGACTATACAATAAATGTTTAACAAAGACATAGAAGAACTAAGGTACAAAGAGAGATAAACAACACAATATCTGAAATAAAAATATGCACTAGAAGAAATCAAGAGCAAAGTAACTGAGGCAGAAGAATGGATAAGTGAACTGATAACAGAATGGTGGAAATCTCCAATAGAACAGAATGAAGATAAAGATTTAAAAGAAATTAATACAGTCTAAGAGACCTCTCGGAGAAGGCAATGGCAAGCCACTCCAGTACTCTTGCCTAGAAAATCCCATGGATGGAGGAGCCTGGTAGGCTGCAGTCCGTGGGGTCGCTAAGGGTCAGACGCGACTGAGCGACTTTACTTTCACTTTTCACTTTCACACATTGGAGAAGGAAATGGAAACCCACTCCAATGTTCTTGCCTGGAGAATCCCAGGGAAGGGGGAGCCTGGTGGGTTTCCGTCTATGGGGTCACACAGAGTCGGACACGACTGAAGTGACTTAGCAGCAGTAGCTGCAAGAGACCTCTGGGACAACAGTAAGTACAAAAACATTTACCTTATAGGGGTCCCAGAAGGAGAAGAGAGAGAGAAAATACCTGAGAAAATAGTTGAAGGGAAAATAGCTGAAAACTTCCCAAAGATGATAAAGGAAGTCTAGGAAGTGCAGAGAGTTCCAGGCATGGTAAATTCAGGGAAGAATATGCAACAACACATATTAATCAAACTTACAGAAATTAAGGGCAAAGTAAGAGTACTAAAGACAATAAGGGGCAAGCAACAAATAACATACAGAGGAACTCCCAACAGGTTATCAGCTAATTTCTCAGAAATTCTGCAGGACAGAAGGGAGTGGCACATATATTTAAGAAAGAAAACGACAAAACAAATAAAAAACAGTTAACAAAATGACAATAGGAGCATGCATATTGATAATTACCTTAATGTAATCAGCATACTCCATCCAAAAGACATAGACAAGACCTGTATATATGTTATCTACAAGAGACCCATTTCAGACCTAGAAACACATACAGTTGAGTGAATAGAAAAATACATTCAATTCAAATGGAAGTCAAATGGAAGTTGGAATAGGAAAATAGACTTTTAAAAAAGACTGTTACAAGAGACAAGAAAGGACACTGCATAAAAATCAGGAAATTGATTCAAGATTTCACAATCGTAAGCATATAAGCAACCAACTAAAAAGCATCCCAATATGTTAGCCAAATACTAACAGTCATAAAAGGATAAATAGTAACACAATAATAGTGGAGGGATTTAAAACCCCACTTTTGTCAGTGGATAGATCATCAGGACAGAAGATCAGTAAAGAAAGACAGGTCTTAAATGACACGTTAAACCAGGTGAACTTAATGGATATTTACAGATCTTCTCATACAAAAGCAACAGAATAGACATTTTTCCCAGGTTCACATGGAACATTCTCTAAGATTGAGTACATGCTGAACCACAAAGTGATCCTTGGAAAATTTAAGAACATTTGAATAATATCAGGTATTTTTTCTAACCACAATGATAATATGATATTAGAAATCAACTACAAAGAAAAAAAAACTGTAAAAACATAAACACAGGCAGGCTAAACAAGATACTACTAAACAATCAATGAATCACTGAAGAAATCAATGAAGAAGTTAAAAAAAAAAAAAAAACCTGGAAACAAATCAAAACAAAAGCAAAATAATTCAAAACATATGGGATGCAGCCAAAGCAGTTCTAAAAGTAAAGATAACAAGAAAATCTTACCTTAAGAAACAAGAAAAATCACAAATAAACAACTTAACCTTATACCTAAAGCAATTAGAGAAAGAAGAACAAACAAAACACATAGTTAGTAGAAGGAAAGAAATGATAAACATCAGAGGAGAAATAAATGAAAAAGAAACAAAGAAAATAATAGAAAAGATCAATGAAACTAAAACCTGGTTCTTTGAAAATATAAACAGAGTTGATAAATATTTAAACAGACTCATTAAGAATAAAAGGGAGAAAGTTCTAATCAATAAAATTAGAAATGAAAGAAGTCACAAGGGACAAACAAATACACAGGATCTTAAGAGACTACTACAAGCAGCTATATGCTAATAAATGGACAGACTGGAAGAAATGGACACACTCTTAGAAAGCTACAATCTTTTGTGACTGAACCAGGAAGAGATAGACAATATGGACAGACAAATCAAAAGCATTGAAATTGAAACTGTGATTCAAAGATCTTCCATCAGACAAAAGTCCAGGATCATACTGTTTCACAGGTGAATTTTATTACACATTTGCTGCTGAGTCACTTCAGTCGTGTCCGACTCTGTGCAACCACATAGACAGTAGCCCACCAGGCTCCACCGTCCCTGGGATTCTCCAGGCAAGAACACTGGAGTGGGCTGCCATTTCCTTCTCCACATTTAGAGAAGAGTTAATATGCATCCTTCAAAACTCTTCAAAAAATTTGCAGATGAAAGAATAGTTCCAAACTTGTTTTGTGAGGTCATTACTCTGATACCAAAACCAGAAAAATATATCACAGAAAAAAAAAATTGAAACAATATCATTTATGAACATAGAAACAAAGCCTCTGCAAAATACTAGCAAACAGAATCCAACAACATGTTAAAAGCATCATACCCCATGATCAAGTGGCATTTATCCCAGGGATGAAAGGAATTTTCAATATACTCAAATCAATCAGTGTGATATACCACATAAATTAAAGAATAAAAACAACATGATCTTCTTAATAGATTCAGAAAAACACTGAAAAAATTAAAAATGCATTTATGATAAAATCTCTGCAGAAAATAAACATAGACCGAAAATAACTCAATATAATAAAGGCCATATGACTTCCCTGTAGCTCAGAGAGTAAAGAATCTGCCTCCAATGCATGAGACCAGGGTTCTATCCCTGTGTTGGGAAGATACTCTGGAGAAGGGCATGCAACCCACTGCAGTGTTTTTGCCTGGAGAATCCCATGGACAGAGGAGCCTGGCGGGCTACTGTCCATGAGGTTGCAAAGACTCAGACACAACTGAGTGACTAACACCACTACACTATAACAAGCCTATAACTAACATCATATTTGATGAAAAGTTGGAAACATTTCCTCTAAGATGAGGAAGACAACAAGATTATCCACTCTCACCAAATTTAGTCAACATAGTTTTGGAAGTCCTAGAAATAGAAGGGATCCAAATTGAAAAGGGGAAAATAAAACTGTCACTGTTTGCAGATGACATGATATTATATATAGAACATTCTAAAGATGCTACCAGAAATCTACTAAAACTTATCAGTGAATTTGGTAATTTTGCAGATAGGAAATTAGTACATAGAAATCTGTTTTATTTCTATACATTAGCAATGAAAGATCAGAAAGAAGAATTGTTAAAAATTCCATTTACCAATATAAAAATGCATAGGAATAAAGTCACTTAAGGAGACAAAAGACCTGTATGCTGTAAATTATAAGCCACTGATGAAAAAAAAAAAAAAGACACAAACAGATGAAAAGAGATGCTAGGTTCTTAGAATTGGCACAGTCAATATTTTCAAAATGACTTTACTGCTCATGGCAGATTCAATGCAATTGTTATTAAGTTGTAAAGGACATTTTCCCAAGAACTAGAATAAGAAACAAAATTTGTGTGGAGACACAAAATACCTGAATAGCCAAAATAATCCTGAGAGAGAAAAGCAGAGCTGGAGGAATCAGACTCCCTGCCTTCAGAATCTGCTACAAAGCTACAGTCATCAAGACAGTATGGTGCTGGCACAAAACCAGAAACATAGACCAATGGAGCAGGATGGAAAGCCCAGAAATAAACCATATACCCAACGGTCACATAAGTTATGGCAAAGGACACAGATTATACACTTGAGAAAGACAGTCTCATCAATAAGTGGTTCTGGAAAACTGGACAGCTACATGTAAAAGATTAAAATTAGAACACTACTTAACAGCATATAGAAAAATAGACTCAAAATGGATTAAAGACCTGAATGTAATACCAGATACTATAAGCCTCTTTAGTTCAGTTCAGTTCAGTTTAGTCGCTCAGTCGTGTCCAACTCTTTGCGACCCCATGAATCACTGCATGCCAGGCCTCCCTGTCTATCACCAACTCCTGGAGTTCACTCAAACTCATGTCCATCAAGTCGGTGATGCCATCCAGCCATCTCATTCTCTGTTGTCCCCGTCTCCTCCCACCACCAATCCTTCCTAGCATCAGACTCTTTTCCAGTGAGTCAACTCGTCTCATGAGGTGGCCAAAGTATTGGAGTTTCAGCTTTAGCATCAGGAAAACAAATGTTAAACATTCAGTTCAGTTCAGTCGCTAAGTCGTGTCCGACTCTCCGCGACCCCATGAATCACAGCACGCCAGGCCCCCCTGTCCATCGCCAACTCCCGGAGTTCACTCAAACTCATATCCACAGAGTCGGTGATGCCATCCAGACATCTCATTCTCTGTTGTCCCCTTCTCCTCCCGCCCCCAACCTTTCCCAGCATCAGACTATTTTCCAGTGAGTCAACTCATCGCATGAGGTGGCCCAAGTATTGCAGTTTCAGCTTTAGCATCAGTCCTTCCAATGAATACCCAGGATTGATCTCCTTTAGAATGGACTGGTTGGATCTCCTTGCAGTACAAGGGACTCTCAAGAGTCTTCTCCAACACCACAGTTCAAAAGCATCAATTCTTCCGCGATCAGCTTTCTTCACAGTCCAACTCTCACATCCATACATGACCACGGAAAAAACCATAGCCTTGATAGACGGACCTTTGTTGGCAAAGTAATGTCTCTGCTTTTTAATATACTATCAAGGTTGGTCGTAACTTTCCTTCCAACATTATCTAACATAAATTGCAGCAATATGTTTTTTTTCAATTCACCTCCTAGAGTAATCAAAATAAAAGCAAACTAACAACAACAGCAAAAGCACAAATGGGACCTAATTAAACTCAAAGCATTTGCACAACAAAGGAAGCCAAAAACAAAATGAAAAGGCAATCCACAGAATGGGAGAAAATATTTGCAAAAAATGTTATTGAAAAGGGATTAGTCTCCAGAATTTACAAGCAGGTTCTGTGGCTCAATACAAAAAACAAACAAAAACTCATCAAAAATGAGCAAAAAACCTAAATAGACATTTCCCCAAAGAAGACATACAGATGGCCAAGATATGAAAACATGTTCAACATCATTAATTATTAAAGAAATGCAAATCAGAACTGTAATGTGATATCACCTCATGCCATTCAGAATGATCATCCTCAAAAAATCTACAAACAATAGATGTTGGAGAGAGTGTGGAGAAAAGTAAACCCTCCCACCCTGTTAGTGGTATTATATGTTGGTATAGTGGTAATAAGAACAGTATGGAGGTTTTTTATAAAACTAAAAATAGAGCTATCATATGATCCAACAATCCCATTTCTGGGCATATATCCTGAAACAATCATGGTTTGAAAGGATACACTCCTATGTTCATCCAGTTTTGTTTACAATAGTCAAGGCGTAGAAGCAATCTAAATGCCCATTGACAGATGAGCAGATGAATAAGATATGGGACATATTTGAAATAGGATATTACTCAGCCTTTAAAAAGAATGGCATAACACCTTTTACAGCAACACGGTTGGACCTGGAGATTGTCATACTAAGTAAGTCAGAGAAAGACAAATGTTATGTGATATTGCTTATATGCAGAGTCTGAAAACAATAATACTAATGAACTTATTTACAAAATAGAAACAGACTCATAGACTTAGAGAATCTGTGATTCCCAGGAGGGAAGGGAGTGGGGGAGGAATAGATTGGTAGTTTGGGACTGACATGTACATATTACTATATTTATAATAGATAGCAAATAGGGATCTATTGCATAGCACAAAGAACTCTGCTCAATTCTGTTGCAAGATAAATGGGGAAATAATTTGAAAAACAATTTTTACATATATATGTGTGACTGAATCACTTTGCTGATTTGGATCAAACTCCAGGAGATAGCAAAGGACAGGGAAGCCTGGTATGCTGGAGACCATGGGGTTGCAAAGAGCCGGACACAACTTAGAGACTGAGCAAAAATACACCTAAAAGTAACACAACATTGTTAATCCCAAATGTTCCAATATAAAATAAAAGTAATTAGCCTCCAATTAAAATAAATTTAAAAAAAGAAAGTAAAAATGCAAATAAAAAAATAGATACATTAAATAATTGAAGCATAATTTGCAATGTTATCTTAGTTTTAAGTGAAATATCTACTTTTATCTAAAGAATACTAAGTAAAAATCTATTATTTAGCACATATTTATACCTTATGCTGCTGGGGAAGATTACATAAATAAAATATTGTTTAAATATAATGCTATAATATCTGAATACTCATAAAATACATCTTTGAAATTTTGTTTACATGAACAATTGTAAATATAAAGTTAAATCACTAGATTAATTTTGAAATACAATTTATTTGCTAAAGAGGGTTTATTTAGTGGTACTTTAATTTCTGCCATAGGAAATCCCAGGAGAATATGGGTTATATTGTGACTGCCTCCAATTCCATCGAAGAAAATATCAGGAGTGGAAGTGACAGGGGAAGTTCCATTACTAAATAAATAAGAGAGGATAAAATAATCAAATGGAAATGTACAAAGTGAATTGCTGATGAAATCATCCTCAGAGAACCTAGATTCACCTCTTTATTCATTCATTCTTGCCTTTGGGTTACCGAGGTGTTGGGAATTAATATAGACATATTATTTCAAGTGTAGTGAGCACATCACAACTCCAAAGTGTGATAAAATTCTCCATAATTATGAGAGCTAGGGGAGTGGATCCATAATGAATTTCGTCACACAATTAAGTTCCAGAGTGCCAACACATAAGCAGGTATTATCTGTTCTGTCCAGTTTCATTTTCCCACTACTTGTAAAGCCTGTTTGCCTTAGAAATATCACTTGGATATTCTAGACGATTCTTCTCTATCACACAACTTAGGGTTGAGCAGGGAACGTGAGGCACCTAAGCCACCAGATGCCAGATATGCCACTTTGCTCATTAGAATTTTATTTTAGAAATGATAAAAGTATCTGATTCCATGCTGTCCTGTCCCAGACTGCTTAATATATGCATAAACATGTATTACACCTATGTACACTTTTAAAAGGAAAGAGCAAATGCATGGAGTTTGAAGCCTGAAAAAAATTCCTTTTAACTACCAGCTTCACAATATATTATCTGGGATACAGTCACCCTTTCTTGGTCAAGCAGGTGTTTTCCATCCTACTATGTGTCAAGACAGTCCATGTTGGGATACAAGATTTAACCTGAGATATCAGAGAATAAGGAAGTGAGATTTGAGATAGAATCTGAAAAATCAATTGGAATCAATAGATGAGCAGAATTAGGGAAAAGTGTGCTAAGCATATGAAAATCTGGGGGCAGAGGGTAAGAGTCAGGTGTATTGAAGGAAAGCCTGAGCAGGGAGGCCTGGAGCACAATTATGACCCATATATGGGAATCTCGTTGGGACAATATAATTAGAAAAAGAGGCAAGGGAACTTTTAATTTTTTTGATGTTCAGTTTTCATATTCATGGGCTTCCCTACTGGCTCAGCTGGTAAAGAATCCATCCGTCTACAATGCAGGAAACCTGGGTTTGAAATTCCTGAGTTGGGAATATCCCCTGGAGAAGCGAAAGGGTACTCACTCCAATATTCTGGCCTGGAAAATCCCATGAACTGTAGAGTCCATGGGGTCACAAATAGTGAGAGATGACTGAGTGACTTTCACTTTCATATCCATAAAATAAAAAGTACAACTTACATTACTGTTAAAAAATGTGTATCTTAATGCACTCATCCCATGATTGTCAAACACTAGGCTTGTGCAGTTAAAGAAAAGCCTAATGGATCCTTGCTTTTTGTTTGTTTGGTTGGTTTTGTTTAGTGTCTTAGTCTGCTAGAACTGCCATAATAAAGTATCACAGACTCTGGTTTAAACAACAGTCATGTGTCCTCCTGTAGCTTTAGGGCTTCAAATTCAAGATCAAGGGGCCAGCATGTTTGATTTACCCCAAAGCCCTTGGTTTCCTTGGCTGCTTTCTCCCGTGTCCTCACACGGTTTTTTCTCTGTGCACACGCATTTCTGGCATCTCTTCCTCCTCTAACAAGGACATCAGTCATACTGCATTAGGCTCCAACCACACATGCTCACTTCATCTACTTACTTCTTTAAAGACTCAACCTCCAGATCTGTCACACTGGAAGGTACTCAGAATTAAGACTCTACATAGAAATTCTGTAAGTTTACATAGAAATTCAGTGCATGATATTTGGTTTGCTCAGACTGTTGTTAAACTGTAAGTCTGTTTTCTGTCCTTCACTCCAGGCTAGAAAATCTTTTGGGACTCATTTTTCCCTCAGAATGTTTTTCACTATCTCTCTTTTCTCTTATTTCCCATCCCATGTTATGCTGTGTTTGCAGTTGTATATTCCTTTTTCAAATTATCAGTTCTCTGGTGGCTCTGAACTTGTTCTTCAACTCTGGGTCATAAAATAGATAATTTCTTAATCATATTTGTATATATTGATAGTCACTCAGTCATGTCTGACTCTTTGGGACCCCATGGATTGTAGCCTGTCAGGCTCCTCTGTCCATGGAGATTCTCCAGGCAAGAATACTGGAGTGGATTGCTATGCCATCCTCTATATCACGTATACAAAAAAAAAAAAAAAAAAAGATTGCTTTTGTAGACTATAACCTATACAGAGTTGCGAGAACAAGCTATATATTGAACAAATGTAGAAGCAAATGTATTAAGGAAAACATGGAAAGGGTAAGAGAATAATAAAATGACCAAGTATTATGGTATAAACAATGGTAAAGGATCTGCCTGCAGTGCAGGAGACCCAGGTTTGATCCCTGGTTTGGGAAGATCCTCTGGAGAAAGGAATGGTTACCCATCCCAGTTTTCTTTCCTGGAGAATTCCATAGACAGAGGAGCCTGGCAGGTTATAATCTATGGGATGACAAAGAGGCAGACATGGCTGAGCAACTAACACTTTCACAACACAGTTTTATTATTAACAACCAGAAAACTATTGAGACAAAGTAAAAACTGCTTAAATGACTATCAACTTGAGAGAAAATGTCAATGAACCATTAAAAGTATACTACTCAGTTGAAGTTTACTGAAATGCAGATATGTAGTTCACCCAAATATGTAATATCACCATACATTCTGGGTGAAACATTAATTATATCCTTATTTACCCATATTAATGATATTATGTTTCCTATATTGCACTATCCTTGTTGTAAACAGTTATTATCCCCATTAACATCTTATAAAATCAATCTTCAGAGGTTCCGCTACATCTAAACCTTCTCCAAAGCTATTGCTAATAGCTCTAGGACAGGATTTCTTGATCCTTGCCTGCAAACCATGCTGCTTTCTTCAACTTCTTGTGATATGCAAAGTAAAAAGTGGAAAGACATATCAACGTGCAAGATGCAGTGGGGGTGAACCTTCAGTTCAGTAAAGTAAAGTAGCTCAGTCGTGTCCGACTCTTTGCAACTCCATGAACCACAGCACGCCAGGCCTCCCTGTCCGTTACCAACTCCTGGAGTTCACTCAAACTCATGTCCAATGAGTTGGTGATGCGATCAAGCCATCTCATTCTCTGTCGTCCCCGTCTCCTCCTACCCCCAATCCCTCCGAGCATCAGACTCTTTTCCACTGAGTCAACACGTCACATGAGGTGGCCAAAGTATTGGAGTTTCAGCTTTAGCATAAGTCCTTCCAATGAACACCCAGGATTGATCTCCTTTAGAATGGACTGGTTGGATTTCCTTGCAGTCCAAGGCACTCTCTAGAGTCTTCTCCATCACCACAGTTCAAAAGCATCAATTCTTCGGCGATCAGCTTCCTTCACAGTCCAACTCTCACATCCATACATGACCACGGGAAAAACCATAGCCTTGACTGGACAGACCTTGTTTGGCAAAGTAATGTCTCTGATTTTTAATATGTTATCTAGGCTGGTCATAACTTGCCTTCAAAGGAGCAAGCGTCTTTCAATTTCATGGCTGCAATCAGCATCTGCAGTGATTTTGGAGCCCAGAAAAATAAAGTCTGATACTATTTCCACTGTTTCCCCATCTATTTCCTATGAAGTGATGGGACCAGATGCCATGATCTTCGTTTTCTGAATGTTGAGCTTCAAGCCAACCTTTTCACTCTCCTCTTTCACTTTCATCAAGAGGCCTTTGAGTTCCTCTTCACTTTCTGCCATAAGGGTGGTATCATCTGCATATCTGAGGTTATTGATATTTCTCCCGACAATCTTGATTTCAGCTTGTGCTTCTTCCAGACCAGCGTTCCTAATGATGTACTCTGCATATAAGGTAAATAAGCAGGGTAACTATATACAACCTTGACGTACTCCTTTTCCTATTTGGAACCAGCCTGTTGTTCCATGTCCAGTTCTAACTGTTGCTTCCTGACCTGCATACAGGTTTCTCAAGAGGCAGGTCAGGTGGTCTGGTATTACCATCTCTTTCAGAATGTTCCACAGTTTATTATGATCCACACAGTCAAAGTACTGGCATAGTCAATGAAGCTGAAATACATGTTTTTTTGGAACTCTCTTGCTTTCTCCATGATCCAGCGGATGTTGGCAATTTGATCTCTGGTGGCTCTGCCTTTTCTAAAGCCTGATTGAACATCTGGGAGTTCACGGTTCACATATTGCTGAAGCCTGGCTTGGAGAATTTTGAGCATGATTTTACTAGCGTGTGAGATGAGTTCAACTGTGCAGTAGTTTGAGCATTCTTTGGCATTCCCTTTCTTTGGAATTGGAATGAAGACTGACCTTTTCCAGTCCTGTGGCCACTGCTGAGTTTTCTAAATTTGCTGGCATATTGAGTGCAGCACTTTCACAGCATCATCTTTCAGGATTTGAAATAGCTCAATTGAAATTCCATCACCTCCACTAGCTTTGTTTGTTGTGATGCTCTCTAAGGCCCACTTGACTTCACATTGCAAGATGTCTGGTTCCAGGTGAGTGATCTCACCATCGTGATTATCTTCATTGTGAGATTTTTTTTGTACAGTTTTTCTGTGTATTCTTGCCACCGCTTTTTAATATCTTCTGCTTCTGTTAGGTCCATACCATTTCTGTCCTTTATCGAGCCCAAGTTTGCATGAAATATTCCCTTTGTATCTCTAATTTTCTTGAAAATATCTCTTGTTTTTCCTATTCTGTTGTTTTCCTCTATTTCTTTGCATTGATCCCTGGAGAAGGCTTTCTTATCTCTCCTTGCTATTCTTTAGAACTCTGCATTCAAATGCTTATATCTTTCCTTTTCTCCTCTGCTTTTCACTTCTCTTCTTTTCACAGCTATTTGTAAGGCCTCCTCAGACAGTCATTTTACTTTTTTGCATTTCTTTTCCATGGGGATGGTCTTGGTCCTTGTCTCCTGTACATTGTCACGAACCTCCGTCCAGAGTTCATCAGGCACTCTATCTATCAGATCTAGACCCTTAAATCTATTTCTCACTTCCACTGTATAATCATAAGGGATTTGATTTAGGTCATATCTGAATGGTCTAGTGGTTTTCCCTACTTTCTTCAATTTCAGTCTGAATTTGGCAATAAGCAGTTCATGATCTGAGGAACAGTCAGATCCTGGTCTTGTTTTTGCTAACTGTATAGAGCTTCTCCATCTTTGGCTGCAAAGAATATAATCAATCTGATTTCGGTGTTGACCATCTGGTAACGTCGGTGTGTAGAGTCTTCTCTTGTGTTGTTGGAAGAGGGTGTTTGCTATGACCAGTGCGAGCTCTTGGTAAAACTCTATTAGCCTTTGCCCTGCTTCATTTCGTTTTCCAAGGCCAAATTTTCCTGTTACTCCGGGGGTTTCTTGACTTACTACTTTTGCATTCCAGTCCCCTATAATGTAAAGGAAATCTTTTGTGGGTGTTAGTTCTAAAAGGCCTTGGAGGTCTTCATAGAACTGTTCAACTTCGGCTTTTCAGAATTATTGGTTGGAGCATAGACTTGAATTACTGTAATATTGAATGGTTTACCTCGGAAACGAACAGAAATCATTCTGTCCTTTTTAAGACTGCACCCAATTACTGCATTTTGGAACCTTTGTGATGTGTAAATATGCCCAAGAAATTATGGTTATAGGGAGTTACAGGTTATTCATGGAAATTAAAGGATAGTATACTTGAGAATTACTGTTCAATGTTCACCTCCATTATAAAAACAAGCATGTTCACACACGCACACACAAACATACAAAGAGAACTGAAGTTCTCTGTATAGGTAATACCCTAAAGTCCAGTAGTTACAGAGAACTGTAAAGTTTCATGAGCAATTTGGTTTCATTATCCATTACTTCAAATCACTAAAGGGTCACTCTGGGAGGACTTGTTTAAGCAAACCTAGTACTTTTTAACCAACCTAGTAAATTCCATCATCACTATGATATCTATACTTCAGTGCAGTTCAGTTCATTCGCTCAGTCGTGTCCGACTCTTTGCGACCCCATGAACCACAGCACGCCAGGCCTCCCTGTCCATCACCAACTCCCACAGTTCACTCAAACTCATGTTCATCGAGTCGGTGATGCCATCCAGCCATCTCATTCTCTGTTGTCCCCTTCTCCTCCCCCCCCCCCAACCTTTCCCAGCATCAGACTATTTTCCAGGGAGTCAACTCGTCACATGAGGTGGCCAAAGTATTGGAGTTTCAGCTTTAGCATCAGTCCTTCCAATGAACACCCAAGATTGATCTCCTTTAGAATGGATTGGTGAGATCTCCTCGCAGTCCAAGGGACTCACAAGAGTCTTCTCCAGAACCACAGTTCAGAAGCATCAATTCTTCAGTGATCAGCTTTCTTCACAGTCCAACTCTCACATCCATACGTGACCACGGGGAAAACCATAGCCTTGAATAGCCGGACCTTGGTTGGCAAAGTAATGTCTCTGATTTTTAATATGCTATCTATGTTGGTCTTAACTTTCCTTCAAAGGGGTAAGCGTCTTGTAATTTCCTGGCTACAATCAGCATCTGCAGTGATTTTGGAGCCCAGAAAAATAAAGTCTGACACTGTTTCCACTGTTTCCCCATCTATTTTTCATGAAGTGATGGGACCAGATGCCATGAGCTTCAAGCCAACCTTTTCACTCTCCCCTTTCACTTTCATCAAGAGGCCTTTGAGTTCCTCTTCACTTTCTGACATAAGGGTGGTGTCATCTGCGTATCTGAAGTTATTGATATTTCTCCTGGCAAACTTGATTCCAGCTTGTGCTTCTTCCAGCCCAGCGTTCCTCATGATATTCTCTGCATATAAGTTAAATAAGCAGGGTGACTATTTACAACCTTGACATACTTCTTTTCCTATTTGGAACCAGTCTGTTCCATGACCAGTTCTAACTGTTGCTTCCTGACCTGCATACAGACTTCTCAAGAGGCAGGTCAGGTGGTCTGGTATTCCCATCTCTTTCAGAACTTTCCACAGTTTTTTGTGATCCACACAGTCAAAGGCTTTGGCATTGTCAATAAAGCAGAAATAGATATTTTTCTGGAACTCTCTTGCTTTCTCCATGATCCAGCGGATGTTGGCAATTTGATCTCTGGTTACTCTGTCTTTTCTAAAACCTTCTTGAACATCTGGAATTTCACAGTTCACATATTGCTGAAGCCTGGCTTGGAGAATTTTGAGCATGACTTTACTAGTGTGAGAGATGAGTGCAATTGTGCAGTAGTTTGAGCATTCTTTGGCATTCCCTTTCTTTGGAATTGGAATGAAGACTGACCTTTTCCAGTCCTGTGGCCATTGCTGAGTTTTCCGAATTTGCTGGCATATGGAGTACAGCACTTTCACAGCATCATCTTTCAGGATTTGAAATAGCTCAATTGGAATTCCATCGCCTCCACTAGCTTTGTTTGTACACTTACCGGGTTTCAAATTGCAGTGACTTGAGACTCAGAAATCACACTTACAGCCATCCTTTCAGATAACTTGAAGATGGACAATAAAACTGAAATGAAAATTGATGTTTTGAATCATAAAATTTAGCTTTATGTTTTATTGGTTGCATCCAGTCAAACTCATAAATTTTGGAGTGAAATTGACTCTAAATGAAAGGCTATATTAGTTATGGGAGATAATACTATTAAAATAGCTAAATGGAGGTGCTGGAACATCCCCATGTACTTTGTGCTAAGGAGAAATGTTCAGTTCAGTTTAGTCACTCAATCATGTCCGACTCTTTGAGACCCCATGAACCGCAGTACGCCAGGCCTTCCTGTCCATCACCAACTCCCAGAATTCACCCAAACTCATGTCCACTGAGTCGGTGATGCCATCCAACCATCTCATCCTCTGTTGTCCCCTTCTCCTCCTGCCTTCAATCTTTCCCAGTGTCAGGGTCTTTTCAAATAGGTCACTTCTCATCAGGTGGCCAAAGTATTGGAGTTTCAGCTTCAGCATCAGTCCTTCCAATGAATATTCAGGACTGATTTCATTTAGGATGGACTGGTTGGATCTCCTTGCATTCCAAGGGACTCTCAAGAGTCTTCTCCAACACCACATTTCAAAAGCATCAATTCTTCGGCGCTCAGCTTTCTTTATAGTCCAAATCTCACATCCATATATGACCACTTGCAAAACCATAGCCTTGACTAGACAGACCATTGTTGGCAAAGTAATGTCTCTGTTTTTCAATATGCTATCTAGATTGGTCATAACTTTCCTTCCAAGGAGTAAGTGTCTTTTAATTTCATGGCTGAAATCACCACCTGCAGCGATTTTGTAGCCCAGAAAAAGGTAGGGGTGTTAAGCCAATTCAGTGCTGCCCACATGTAAAAGGAATCTAGATATTTCTTTTTCATGCTTCTTTTAGAATTAGATAAAAACAATTTCAGATATAACTATATGTTGCATACATATGTATACATACATATACACCCATATTCCACACATATTTTTTTAAAGCAACACATAGCAGAATTTTATCAGAAATTGCCTTCGAAATACAATTTTCTTCTATCCATTTTTATTAGAAAAAGTTTTACGGAAGAGAGAATAAAGATAATTAATAAATAGCAAGGTAATCAAAATATTTTCTTCTTATTATATATTTGAAACATAATGCTTTAGGACAAGACCTGTAGGACCTAACATAGATGTGCATGTGACTGCCTTGTAAGAAAATAAAATGAAGAAAGTGACAACTATGTGGCTTAGTCTCCCTTACATAAAAACTTAGTTAACTGAAAAGTCAGAGAGGATCCCTAAGAATAATTTAAAGAAACACTCTGTGGCTAAATATCTTCAGATAAATAAGTGAATATGTTTTTATAACATTTGTAAGCTGAATACTTAAACGGGAGATGATTATCTTAATACTAAAAGAGGGATGGGGAAGTAAGAATCTCAAGACTTAAGCCACACTTTTTTTTTTTTTTTTGATAATATACATGCTACAATTCCATTCTCCCCAATCATTCCACCTTCATCCTCTCCCACAGAGTCCCAAAGACTGTTCTAAATGCCTATGTCTCTTTTGCAGTCTCTTATACAGGGTTCAGGTTACCATTTTTCTAAATTCCATATATATGCATTAATATACAGTATTGATGTTCTTCTTTCTGGCTTACTTCACTCTGTATAATTGGCTCCAATTTCATCCACCTCATTAAAACTGATTCAAATGCATTCTTTTTGATGGCTGAGAAATACTCCATTGTGTATATGTACCAAAGCTTTCTTATCCATTCATCTGCAGATGGACATCTAGGTTGCTTCCATGTCCTGGCTATTATAAACAGTGCTGCAATGAACATTGGAGTACATGTGTCTCTTTCAATTCTGGTTTCCTCGGTGTGTATGCCCAGGAGTGCGATCGCTGGATCATATGGCAGTTCTATTTCCAGTTTTCTGAGGAATCTCCACACTGTTCTCCATAGTGGCTGTACTAGTTTACATTCCCACCAACAGTGTAAGAGGGTTCCCTTCTCTCCACACCCTCTCCAGCATTTATTGCATGTAGACTTTTGGATAGCAGCCATTCTGACTGGTGTGAAATGGTATCTCATTGTGGTTTTGATTTGCATTTCTCTGATGATGAGGGATGTTGAGCATTTTTTCATGTGTTTGTTAGCCATCTTTTTGTCTTCTTTGGAGAAATGTCTGTTTAGTTCTTTGGCCCATTTTTTGATTGGGCCACACTTGCATGCAGTGATAATGTGAATTCTAGTAGAGGGTGTTCTAATGAAGAGATAGTTTCTTCTAGAAAGCCTCACGTAGCATGGATTCACTCTTACTCTTCTTTAAATAAATGCCTATGTTATCTGTAGGGTAAAGAGAATTGGAAAAATCTGAAACTTTAGTTGACTCACTCTTGAGAACAGAGCAGAGGATTTCTTGCTTCATTTTTCCTTTCAGATACGACTTGAAAGTTTAATGTATCAAAATACAAAACCGACTCTACCCTGAGGCAGATCCTGTGAGTTTGGGCAAACAATAGGATCTTGGAAGTAAGTAGTTACAAATAGGCCATGCCACAAACTATCAGACTTTTGTTGAACAAATGTACACACTTTGACAATTGGGATCTGAAAAATGTTTTTGTTGTTACTTGTGGTTTTGCTGGCTTTTTAAAGAAAGGAAAAAAACAAAAGTCTTAAGTAAAGTTAGGACATGCATGGTCCTTTTTGAGGGCTGCTGATCAGATAACCAGCCACTACACTGGTTTCATATGACGGGTCTACAAGGTCTTAAGACAATTTGTAAACGTTTTTATGAATCTGATTTTTTTTTTTTAAAGGATGCATGCTGTACAAGTGCTGTTGGTGATGGTTCACTTTAGAGAAAAAGGGAGGAAAGATAAGCTCATTTCTTTAGGAGAAAGCTTACTTTATGATAGGCTGGCATTTGAATAATCCAGCACTGTCTTTTCAGATTAATTTATGATTTCAATCAGTAGGAAGAGACACAAGTTACTCGCTTGGAACAATTACAATTTCCCAAACCAAGACATTCATAAACTCTTAAGAAGTGTGTTAACCCAGATAATAGTGGATTCAGAGTACAACAACCTGGCAGGACCCAGAAGCCCATGAATTTACATAACATTCAGATTCCCAGCTCACCTTTTCTCTGTGCTTCCCAAAATAATTTTCTATGTTATGGAATATTCTCTGATGTCTAATGGAAAGTAAGGTGTGTTCGGGGAAAAAAAAAATGATGTATTTCATTTCTTTCTATGAGAATGAGAATGAGTTCTTAGAAATTCATCTGAGAGCATTTGTACTATACCTATTTCATAGGCTTTTACTAATTAGAAATAAGAATCAAATTGCTGTCTTGATACTATTGGAATCTCCACATCCAATGAGCCTTTTATTTCAACTTAAGCAAGAGCTGTAGTGGTCTCTGAGGGCAAGAGAACGCTAATTGTCACTGCCATTGTTAGACAATTTTTGTATCACCTGATTCCAAATGCTATTACCTTTCAAACCTCAAAACTCAAACTCTTGCTGTGGAGGCATGTTCGTATTATGTTTACAAAACTAAAAAGAAAAAAAGAAACAAAAACTTTTGTCTTGTAGAATGTGACCAAAAACACTGTATCTTGCCTGCATATGAGTTAGACTGGAATCTGATGTGTGTATATTGGTCCCTCCTCTTTATGTACCCCCAGCTACTATGGTAATAAGCTTTCTGTGTACTGGTCAGGGACATTTTATTTCTTTAGATAAAATCTATAACTTTTGTGTTAAGTGAAAAAAAAATATATTTTTACATACTCAAGTTTTTCAGCTGGGTAATAATTTTAATTTTAATCATGATATAACTGTCAGCATAAAAATTAATCAGCTTAAACATGTGCAGTTGTAAGTTTTTAGAAATTATAAACTAATGACTTCACACATTAGTGCATTTAGTAAAGATAAACAGGAGAGAAAAATAAATGATTCATCTTAAAATATTTCTTAAAAAATCATTTTAGGATAAATTGACAACTAAAGGTATTATCAAAGGTAACACTTATATAGCAGTTTAATTTTGAAAAAAATTCAAGTAGTATGATGACCATAAATGTCTCACACTCCCTCACCTTCACATTTCTATCTTAAAGACCACTGGGTTGTATCAGTAGCATAAAAAATGTATTAATAGCTTGAGAATGAAGTCAATAGCTAATGTCCACCAAAGCATAATTAAGCCCTGGTGGCTCAGAAGATAGAGAATTTGCCTTCAGTGCAGGAGACCTGGGTTGGATCCTGGGTCAGGAAGATCCCCTGGCACAAGAATGGCAACCCACTCCAGTAAAACCCAGAGAAGAATCCAAATGGACAGAGGAGCATGGCAGGCTACAGGCCATGGGGTCTCAAAGGGTTGGACACAAATGAACGACTATTTTCAAACCATAATTAGATGAGCAGAAATGTTAATAAAGCAGAAGAATTCAAATTTAATCTCCAGGGTCAAAACACAAGATCCTCCCCTCAAATACTATGAAGAATCAACAGAATAGTGAGAGCCAACAGTTGCCAGTGTCACCCTAAGACGCAGGGATGCATTTTACTTTCTCAAGAGTATGGTAAAAATATATGAAAGTGTGAAAGTGTTAATCACTTAGTCAAGTCCAACTCTTTTTGAGTTAAAAATGGCATCTGTCCTGGATACACTATCTTCACTTCCTGGACTCATTTTCCTCTTGTTTTGGTTTCTGTCTCACTTGCAGTTCATTATCTCTCTCCATTTCTACTCTCACCTCATTTTTCTGACCTCTAAATGTTAGACACGTTTTAAGCCAAAGTTGTTCAACTGAAATTCTTTTCCGCCTGTGAGAATTCAGCATTAGGGCTGTAGAAGCATTCACTAGTTTTGCCTCTTGAAATACAGGCTAAACAGAGAATCTGGTTGTGTGTGATGCTGGAGGATAACCTTGATGCTAGCACACACATCAACCCAGTAGAAATGCTTTTCTTGTTGAGTTAATAGCACAGGGAATACTTTTTTTTTTTTTTTTTACTGTAAGTATTGAGGACGGTGGCTCTCACTCTGTTTTACAAGATTGATATTTTTGCTTCTTGTTATTTAACTTTTCTCTTTCTCTCTCAGACTTTGGGGTCCTGTCTATCCAACCATCCCCATGAAAGATAGTACAAGTTAAAGCAAGAGCAACTTCTGTGCTTCTGCTACATTATTCCCATTATTTTCTCTCTGCCAAAACAGTGTGCAACTTCTCTGATTTCAAACCCAGATATAATCTCCACCTGCAAGAAGGAGAGGAGAGCAAAAATGAAGATACATATGATATCTATAGAGAGTATAGGCTAGTATAGGTTAGAAATCCTTTTTAAAATTGAAGAAGAGCTAGTGTTTGAAGGTGCAAAAATGAATTTATTATAAAATGGAAGAAAGTAATTGCATTGTAAAAGTATTATTAATTGAATTTACAAACCATTCCATTTATATAACTTGACTAACTAGTCAGTGAAAGTAAGCACTTTGAGATTATCAGAACTGGAGGAAGCAGACATCACACAGTTAAAAAGTAAAAACTGTAATGAAAACCCTTATCCAGAAGAAGTGCATCTACAAAGTTGTCCATTGAGGACCTGCTCACAAAAAATTAAATATGAATCAGCATATAGAAATTCATAATAAGAACATTATGGCTGGAAAGGGTTATTGATAAGAGTTGAACTCCGAAAGATATGTGGACATTTCTAAATACTTCTGTCAAATATAGCTAAAATTTAATGAAAATGACTATTGTAAAAATCAGTAAATAGTTGTCAATCTAATACTTAGCAAATAATAGAAAAGCTAGTGGAGGGGCATATGAAAATAAACACTGAATTTTGTTCAAAAGTAAGTTGAAAAATCATAGTTCTGTTTTAAGTATAAGAGTTATTTGGCAATTGATTTGATATTTTATAAAAATGATAATGTGACTTTTCACAAAATTAAAAGGAAGAGGTTTATCTTTATAGTCAGTGAAAGTGATTACAATAAACTGTAATATATCACCACAGAGGAGGAAAGGAAAATGTTAAAAGTTGACAAAACATAAACTTATAGTAACAAGAGGAAAACAGATTATTGAAGTAAAATTAATATTTTTCACATATTTTACAACTGGAGAATTATCAGTGAAAAACAGGTGACATCCAATGACTCAGAAGTGAGTAGACAAATTTAGATAAGTGTTGAGGTCCTTCAATGGACTGGAAGCTGGTGGGCCGGAGTCGACTGATAAGAAAGTAAAGGAGAAAGAAAGAGGCTGATATTCCTTGGTTTACACAGAAAGCTAATAAAGCCCCTGCATGGGGCTTGCTTTGTTCATGAAGGCCTCAGGTGCCCTCTGTAGGGGGTGAAGGCACCGAGGACCTTCTCAAGAGTGTCTTAGAAGTCCGGGCAGAAAAGTGAACCCAGAGAGCCTCTACGCTCCAGGAATCAGCCTGAAAGAGAGAGAGAGAGAGAGAGAAAGCAAGACACGGGGACCAAAGCTCTGATGGAGCAAAGGTGTTTTAATCAACATGGTGTGGGCATATATACTGTAGTTATTCTCAGCAAAGATAAAGATTAAAATTCCATACTTACAAAACATAGGCGATCCATATTAAAGAGAGAGAGAGTTGTAAATAATCACTTTTACCATATGGTTCATAAAAAGGAAGAAGATACTTATAACCGTATAGAAAAACTAACAAAGGGAATGCCTGGATTCCTTAGGCCCTGGGAGAGTCTTGCCTCTCCTTTTAATTCCTGAATATTCAGGAATTCATAAGGAACAGAGAATTCCTGACAGATCCAAAACACACAGGAAGCCTCCTGTTAGATGCTTCCTGACAGAACAGGCAAATGAAAACCAAAAAGAAAAAAAAAAAAAAAAAGTTCAGGGACTATCATTCAATAACAATAAAAACCGAAAAGAGAAAATGAGACTAGGCCATGTACTTACAAAAGTCACAAAACAGTTTAATATAACATAATGAATGTGTAAGCAAAATCTGTTAGGAATTCAAGAGGAAATGGCTTGGAATACAAATGTAGTCTGGGACTTTATTACTAATACTTTATCACTAAATTATGAAATAGCAAGTTGAGGAAAGAAATAACACAGAATATTTGAAAAATAGGATTGATAAAATACAATTAAAAGATATATGTCAAATTTTTTTCCTTATCTAGAATATAACTGATTTTCTAACATCAGTGGAATATTTTATTTTTTTTATTTTGCCACCAAAAATATTTCAGTAAATTTTCCTATAAAACATACAATAGGTATTGTTATTTGATGATACAACAGATCTAGCATAAATGAAAATTCTCAAAGAAAAAAATTCGGTAGCATATTTAAAGCAATTGTTTTCAAAGAAATTATAAAGAGTGAGGGCTCAGGAGATTTAAGCTGAAAGGACAAAGAAAGGTATTTACCAATATTTACAAATCTATGTCCACAAATTGTGTTGGATGAACACAAGTATTGGTGAGGATGTGTCATGGATCAATAAAGGGGAGAGAAGAGAAAGCAAGAGCAGTTCAGGGGTTAGGGGTATTGATCATTAAACTCTACTCTTGTGCTCAGTCGTGTCTGACTCTGCAACCTCATATACTGTGCCCATGCGTATCCTCCGTCCAGGGACTTTTTCAGTCAAGAATAATGGAACAGGGACCCAGGTATTGAACCCACATCTCTTGTACCTCCTGCATCTACAGGAAGATTCTTTACCACTGTGCCACCTGGGAGGCCCATTGACCAGGAAACTGATGTTCAGAAGTGGCGGAAGTTGATATTTAGTTCCCTAAAGGAGCAGTGGTAAAGAATCTGCCCTACAATGCAGTATGAGATGCAGGATCTATCTCTGGGTCAGGAAGACACTCTGGAAAGGGAAATGGCAACCCATTCCAATATTTTTGCCTGGGAATTTCCGTGGACAGAGGAACCTGGTGGGCTACAGTCCTTGGGGTCACAAAAGAGTCAGACACAATTTAGAGACTCAACAGCTACAACAAGAATGTTCTTTCATAGTTTCATCTCTTACTTGAAGAATATCACATGTTTCTGCTTTAAAGCATTTGTTACACTGTCCTGACAGTAATTAATATAGTTCCAACCTCACAATTAGATAGAATTGTAAAACTAAATTAGTACTAATCATTCTGGTTAAAATAGGAAGATCAGCATTATATGATTATCTTTTATCACTTCTCAACAAGACTCGACATTCCCTTTACTACAAATAAAGAATAACATCACAAAAAATATAAAATGGAGATCAGTGGATGGGAAAGTTCAGAAATGTTTCAGAGACAAACCATAGGGAGGCCTTCTAGTCAATTTAGCAGAGTTGGAGGCACTTCACCCTGAAGTTCTCTTGGGGAGGGTCTACTCTGCAGAACTCTGGAATGGGACAGGTAAACTACACTGAACCAGAGGAATACAGGAGTAAAACCATGGGGGTAGAGTGAAGACATGGCCCCCTTCCCCACCTGGTGCAGCCATGTGAGTCCAAGCCCCCAATGGCTATCAGATTTTTTTCTGTATAAAACTACAAGCCTAAAATTAAGTCTGAGGGTAGAATGAAGGTTATATATGGATGTGACAAGGCTTTCTTTGCATCCTTTGATTCAGAAAAGCTGACATATAAGATATTTTAGGAAAATGGAATAAAACAAGAAAGAGGAAATGGGACATCCATAAATCATTTAACCTAACAAAGGAAAACAGTAGAAAAATTTCACCACTAAGTCATAAGGTGGTAGATCTGATCAAACATCTAAAGAAAACAAAGTAGAGGCATATTGAAAACTATGTAAATTAAAAAAAAAAAAAGAAAAACAAAAAAGAAAAAACCAGGGAAATTATTTACTGGGGATAATGTGGTAAGGGGGATGTGTCTAACAGGAAAGATAACTGTAGTAAAATATATACCTGTATAAGAATCATTCACAATAAAAGATTGTGTATATCTGTATTTAAAAAAGAAAATCTTCAATGACATTTTTATTATCTGCTTGTTGTTTTTCAAAAATCTACAGGCATGTCTGTTGTAAAATAGGTACCATCCCCACCCAAAAAACTTGGTAATTAGGGATAATTTTTGAAATGAGCAGATGAAAACAGCAATACACATTCATTATTTAGACGTATAAAAGTAGGAATATACACAAAACTTCAAAAGGTTTTAAAGCAATTACCTCTAAAATAGGTGGGCTTTGAAGAGGGGATGAGTGTCTTTCTTTTCTTATTTAATTTTTAATTAAAAAAAATTTTGATTACTTTGATGCAAAAATAATCAAATGCAAAATTGCATTAAACTTGATAGTGGAAAGCAAACAAAAATAAGGCTAAGCTACATGTGACAGAAAGTGCCACCTTGATGAAGAAAGGAAGGATTCTGTGTGGTAATGGCCAAAACTACCCTATGTGTGCACCTTTGGCCTCTGATGGTAGCCCTTGGTTGTGGTTGGAGCACAATGAGGATAAAGATTTTGTTGATAAAATTCTGGGTATATTTATTTCAAATGAGAACATAGGACTTATATTTTCTAATATAGAAAATGAGATTTCAATCAGGTCACAGTGCTTCCCTGTATTTTCGACTCTGTTTTTCATGATGGTACCAAAAATAATAAACTTCTTATTCAAAATGTATCCACAAAATTCTCAGACATCTGGCATCACTGGCCATGTTTATTAAGACTAAGCATTATTACAGTTTACTTTCTCTCTTGACTAGGGCGGAGTTAGTCTTGGCAAGGACATCAGGTATGCGTTGCATATGTCACAGTGCTTTCTGATAATTTATGTTTGACTCTGAGGCTTTGGAGACTAGAATGTTTGTTCATGATCATTAAAGGAAAGATTACTGGGAAGAGATCAGATACTTCACTATTTTGAGTTGCAAGGTATAAAATAAAATATGGGCCCATTTTGAAAGTATGTTTCAGTTCAGTTCAGTTCAGTCACTTAATCGTGTCCGACACTTTGCGACCCCATGAGCCACAGCACGCCAGGCCTCCCTGTCCATCACCAACTTCTGGAGTTCACTCAAACTCATGTCTATCGAATCGGTGATGCCATCCAACCATCTCATTTTCTGTCATCCCCGTCTCCTCCTACCCCAAATCCCTCCTAGCATCAGACTCTTTTCCAGTGAGTCAACTCGTCGCATGAAGTGGCCAAAGTATTGGAGTTTCAGCTTTAGCATAAGTCCTTCCAATGAACACCCAGGATTGATTTCCTTTAGAATGGACTGGTTGGATCTCCTTGCAGTCCAAGGGACTCTCAAGAGTCTTCTCCAACACCACCGTTCAAAAGTATCAATTCTTCGGCAATCAGCTTTCTTTCTTTTTTTTTTTTGATGTTGGTGAGAAGCTCTTGCTTCTTTTTTTTTTTTTTTTTTTTTTACAATATTATATTGGTTGATTTTGCCATACATAGGAAAAGAAATAATCACCCAAGTCCAAGAAACCCAGAGAGTCCCCAACAGGATAAACCCAAGGCGAAATACTCCTAGACACATATTAATCAAATTAACAAAGATCAAACACAAAGAACAAATATTAAAAGCAGCAAAGGAAAAACAGCAAATAACACACAAGGGGATTCCCATAAGGATAACAGCTGATCTTTCAACAGAAACTCTTCAGGCCAGGAGGGAATGGCAAGACATACTTAAAGTGATGAAAGAAAATAACCTACAGCCCAGACTACTCTACCCAGCAAGGATCTCATTCAAATATGAAGGAGAAATAAAAAGCTTTACAGACAAGCAAAAGCTGAGAGAATTCAGCATTACCAAACCAGCTCTCCAACAAATGCTAAAGAATCTTTTCTAGACAGGAAACACAGAAAGGGTGTATAAACTCGAACCCAAAGCAATAAAGAAAATGGCTACGGGATCGTACTTATCAATAATCACCTTAAACGTAAATGGGTTGAATGCCCCAACCAAAAGACAAAGGCTGGCTGAATGGATACAAAAACAAGACCCCCATATATGTTGTCTACAAGAGACCCACCTCAAAACGAGGGACACATACAGACTGAAAGTGAAGGGCTGGAAAAAGATATTCCATGCAAATAGAGACCAAAAGAAAGCAGGAGTAGCAATACTCATATCAGATAAAATAGACTTTAAAACAAAGGCTGTGAAAAGAGACAAAGAAGGAAACTACATAATGATCAAACGATCAATCCAAGATGAAGATATAACAATTATAAATATTTATGCACCCAACATAGGAGCACCGCAATATGTAAGACAACTACTAACAAGTATGAAAGGGGAAATTAACAATAATGCAATAATAGTGGGAGATTTTAATACCCCACTTACATCTATGGATAGATCAACTAAACAGAAAATTAACAAGGAAACACAATCTTTACATGATACAATAGACCAGTTAGACCTAATTGATATCTATAGGATATTTCACCCCAAAACAATGAATTTCACCTTTTTCTCAAGTGCACATGGAACCTTTTCCAGGATAGATCACATCCTGGGCCATAAATCTAGCCTTGGTAAATTCAAAAAAGTTGAAATCATTCCATGCATCTTTTCTGACCACAGTGCAGTAAAATTAGATCTCAATTATGCTAGAAAAACTGTTAAACATGGCAACATATGGAGGCTGAACAACACGCTGCTGAACAACGAACAAATCATAGAAGAAATCAAAAGAGAAATCAAAATATGCATAGAAATGAAAGAAAATGAAAACACAACAACCCAAAACCTCTGGGACACTGTAAAAGCAGTGCTAAGGGGGAAGTTCATAGCAATACAGGCACACCTCAAGAAACAAGAAAAAAGTCAACTAAATAACCTAACTCTACATCTAAAGCAACTAGAAAAGGAAGAAATGAAGAACCCTAGGGTCAGTAGAAGGAAAGAAATTGTAAAAATTAGGGCAGAGATAAATGCAAAAAAAACAAAAGAGACTATAGCAAAAATCAACAAAGCCAAAAGCTGGTTCTTTGAGAAGGTAAATAAAATTGACAAACCACTAGCCAGACTTATCAAGAAACAAAGGGAGAAGAACCAAATCAATAAAATTAGAAATGAAAATGGAGAGATCACAACTGACAACACAGAAATACAAAGGATTATTAGAGAATACTATCAGCAATTATATGGTAATAAAATGAATAACCTGGAAGAAATGGACAAATTCCTAGAAAAATACAACTTTCCAAAACTGAACCAGGAAGAAATAGAAAATCTGAACAGACCTATCACAAGCATGGAAATTGAAACTGTAATCAAAAATCTCCCAGCAAACAAAAGCCCAGGTCCAGACGGCTTCACAGCTGAATTCTACCAAAAATTTAGAGAAGAGCTAACACCTATTCTACTCAAACTCTTCCAGAACATTGCTGAGGAAGGGAAACTTCCAAACTCATTCTATGAGGCCACCATCACCCTAATCCCAAAACCTGGTAAAGACCCCACAAAAAAAGAAAACTACAGGCCAATATCACTGATGAACATAGATGCAAAAATCCTTAACAAAATTCTAGCAATCAGAATCCAACAGCATATTAAGAAGATCATACATCATGACCAAGTGGGCTTTATCCCAGGAATGCAAGGATTCTTCAATATCCGCAAATCAGTCAACGTAATACACCACATTAACAAACTGAAAAATAAAAATCATATGATTATCTCAATAGATGCAGAGAAAGCCTTCGACAAAATTCAACATCCATTTATGATAAAAACCCTCCAGAAAGTGGGAATAGAAGGGACATACCTCAACATAATAAAAGCTATATATGACAAACCCACAGCAAACATTATCCTCAATGGTGAAAAACTGAAAGCATTTCCCCTAAAGTCAGGAACAAGACAAGGGTGCCCACTCTCACCACTACTATTCAACATAGTTCTGGAAGTTTTGGCTACAGCAATCAGAGCAGAAAAAGACATAAAAGGAATACAAATTGGAAAAGAAGAAGTAAAACTTTCACTGTTCGCTGATGACATGATCCTCTACACAAAGAACCCTAGAGACTCTACCAGAAAACTACTAGAGCTAATCAATGATTACAGTAACGTTGCAGGATATAAAATCAACACACAGAAATCCCTTGCATTCCTATACACTAATAATGAGAAAATAGAAAGAGAAATTAAGGAAACTATTCCATTCACTGTTGCAACTAAAAGAATTAAATACTTAGGAATATATCTACCTAAGGAAACAAAAGACTTGTACATAGAAAACTATAAAACACTACTGAAAGCAATCAAAGAGGACACTAATAGATGGAGAAATATACCATGTTCATGGATTGGAAGAATAAATATTGTAAAAATGAGTATACTACCCAAAATAATTTATACATTCAATGCAATCCCTATCAAGCTACCAAAGATATTTTTCACAGAACTAGAACAAATAATCTCACAATTTGTATGGAAATACAAAAAACCTCGAATAGCCAAAGCAATCTTGAGGAAGAAAAATGGAACTGGGGGAATTAACCTGCCGGACTTCAGGCTCTACTACAAAGCCACAGTCATCAAGACAGTATGGTACTGGCATAAAGACAGAAATATAGATCAATGGAACAAAATAGAAAGCCCAGAGATAAATCCACGCATCTATGGACACCTCATCTTTGACAAAGGAGGCAAGAATATAAAATGGAGAAAAGACAGTCTCTTTAACAAGTGGTGCTGGGAAAACTGGTCAGCCACTTGTAAAAGAATGAAACTAGAACACTTCCTAACACCATACACCAAAATAAACTCAAAATGGATTAGAGAGCTAAATGTAAGACCAGAAACTATAAAACTCCTAGAGGAAAACGTAGGCAAATCACTCTCCGACATAAATCACAGCAGGATCCTCCATGACCCACCTCCCAGAATATTGGAAATAAAAGCAAAAATAAACAAATGGGACTAATTAAAATCAAAAGCTTCTGCACAGCAAAGGAAACTATAAGTAAGGTGAAAAGACAGCCTTCAGAATGGCAATCAGCTTTCTTCACAGTCCAACTCTCACATCCATACATGACCACGGGAAAAACCATAGCCTTGACTAGATGGACCTTCGTTGGCAAAGTAATGTCTCTGCTTTTTAATATGCTATCTAGGTTGGTCATAACTTTCCTTCCAAGGAGTAAGCGTCTTTTAATTTCCTGGCTGAAATCAGCATCCACAGTGATTTTGGAGCCCCCCAAAATAAAGTCTGACACTGTTTCCACTGTTTCCGCATCTATTCCCATGAAATGATGTGACCAGATGCCATGATCTTCGTTTTCTGAATGTTGAGCTTCAAGCCAACCTTTTCACTCTCCTCTCTCACTTTCAACAAGAGGCCTTTGAGGTCCTCTTCACTTTCTGCCATAAGGGTGGTGTCATCTGCATATCTGAGGTTATTGATATTTCTCCTGGCAATCTTGATTCCAGCTTGTGCTTCTTCCAGCCCAGCGTTTCTCTTGATGTAGTCTGCATATAAGGTAAATAAGAAGGGTGACAGTATACAACCTTGACGTACTCCTTTTATATTTGGAACCAGTCTGTTGTTTCATGTCCAGTTCTAACTGTTGTTTCCTGACATGCATATAGGTTTCTCAAGAGGCAAGTCAGGTGGTCTGGGATTCCCATCTCTTTCAGAATTTTCCACAGTTTATTGTGATCCACACAGTCAAAGGCTTTGGCATAGTCAATGAAGCAGAAATAGATGTTTTTCTGGAACTCTCTTGCTTTCTCCATGATACAACAGATGTTGGCAATTTGATATCTGGTGCCTCTGCCTTTTCTAAAACCTGCTTGAACATCTGGAAGTTCACGGTTCACATATTTCTGAAGCCTAGCTTGGAGAGTTTTGAGCATGACTTTACTAGCGTGGGAGATGAGTGCAATTGTGCGGTAGTTTGAGCATTCTTTGGCATTTCCTTTCTTTGGGATTGGAATGAAGACTGACCTTTTCCAGTCCTGTGGCCATTGCTGAGTATTCCAAATCTGCTGACATATTGAGTACAACACTTTCACAGCATCATCTTTCAGGATTTGAAATAGCTCAATTGGAATTCCATCACCTGCACTAGCTTTGTTGGTAGTGATGCTATCTAAGGCCCACTTGACTTCGCATTCCAAGATGTCTGGTTCCAGGTGAGTGATCACGCCATCGTGATTATCTTCGTCGTGAAGATCTTTTTTGTACAGTTCTGTGTATTCTTGCCATCTCTTCTTAATTTCTTTTTCTTCTGTTAGGTCCATACAATTTCTGTCCTTTATCGAGCCCATCTTTGCATGAAATGTTCCCTTGATATCTCTAATTTTCTTGAAACGATCTCTTATTTTTCCTATTCTGTTGTTTTCCTCTATTTCTTTTCATTGATCGCTGAGGAAGGCTTTCTTATCTCTCCTTGCTATTCTTTGGAACTCTGCATTCAGATACTTATATCTTTCCTTTCCAGTTGTGGATGTGACTGATGATAGAAGCAAGGTCCGATGCTGTAAAGTGCAATATTGCATAGGAACCTGGAATGTTAAGTCCATGAATCAAGGCAAATTGGAAGTGGTCAAACAGGAGATGGTAAGAGTGAATGTCCACATTCTAGGAATCAGTGAACTAAAATGGACTGGAATTGGTGAATTTAACTCAGATGACCATTATATCTACTTGTGGGCAGGAATCCCATAGAAGAAATGGAATAACCATCATGGTCAACGAAAGAGTCTGAAATGCAGTACTTCGATGCAATCTTAAAAATGACAGAATTATTTCAGTTCATTTCCAAGGCAAAGCATTCAATGTTACAATAATTCAAGTTTATGCTCCAACCAGTAATTCTGAAGAAGCCGAAGTTGAAGAGTTCTATGAAGTCCTACAAGACCTTTTAGAACTAACACCCACAAAAGATGTCCTTTTTATTATAGGGGACTGGAATGCAAAAGTAGGAAGTCAAGAAACACTTGGAGTAACAGGCAAATTTGGCCTTGGAGCATGGAATGAAGTAGGGCAAAGGCTAATAGAGTTTTGTCAAGAGAACGCACTGGTCATAGCAAACACCGTCTTCCAACACCACAAGAGAAGACTCTACACATGGACATCACCAGATGGTCAACACTGAAATCAGATTGATTATTTTCTTTGCAGCCAAAGATGGAGAAGCTGTATACAGTTGGTAAAAACAAGACCAGAAGCTGACTGTGGCTCAGATCATGAACTGCTTATTGCCAAATTCAGACTGAAATTGAAGAAAGTAGGAAAAACCATTAGACCATTCAGATATGATCTAAATCAAATCCCTTATGATTATACAGTGGAAGTAATAAATAGATTTAAAGGTCTAGGTCTGATAGATAGAGTGCCTGATGATCTCTGGACGGAGGTTGATGACATTGTACGGAGACAGGGACCAAGACCATCCCCATGGAAAAGAAATGCAAAAAAGCAAAATGGCTGTCTGAGGAGGCCTTACAAATAGCTGTGAAAAGAAGAAAAGCGAAAAGCAAAGGAGGAAAGGAAATATATAAACATCTGAAAGTATGTTTAGCGATTAATAAAAACTACTAATGACTTTGCAGTTTTCTTCAAATCGTAAGGCATATATCCAGATGTTTTTAAATATAGCTTTAGTATCTCATAAAGAAAGGCCTTCAAGTAAGCCTCAGGCAAATAGTAACTCTTGATCGTTCCTTTGCAAAAAAAAATTTTATTTGATTATACTAGTATTTTTTTCTCTTAAATATTCAAATGAAGCAAGCTAAGATTTTAGAATTCATAGACACTATCATAGTGAATTTTTTCTTTTCTTTTCAACATACATTCTAGTAAAAATTTGAGCTTAAAGCATAAAAGGTTACTTTCAGCAAAGCTGCTCATGTGCTAATCCAAGAGCGGTTGATCTCCTCTTGGAAATGATCCTAGAAAAGAGAAGTAGATGCAGATTTTTTTTGGCCACCTCACACATGAATTTCTTCAGAGTAGTGGCAGAAATCAATGGTTTCCTTAAATAAAACACTCCAGGGACAGAAGAAATCAGAGTCTGGCTCAGTTCCTAGAGTTTGTGCTCTTGCTTGTGTGATCATTCCTTAGCAAGCACTTTCAAAGTCAAATCATTTTTTTTTCCTACTTTTATAATCAAAAGGAATAAAAACATAAACTTGGATATGAAATTCTGATGCTTAAAGTAATTCCCATTCTGGGTTGAACAAATCTTCATTCTCTCAATCGTGTTTCATACAACTGAACTTGCACTAAATTATCATGAGTGACAGTGAATCACTCAACTTCTGAGCCTATTCATATTATTTCACATTTTAGGAACATGAGTGGATTTCTGTGTGAGTTCTTTATAAGCTGCATTACCTTTTTTCCCTTATAGTTATTCCTTTATTTTGCCATCTATAACTTCATTCATTAATCTATTTACCAAAGCTTATAGGATAATTAATTCCTTCAATTGCCAGAGCTAAGTGCTATGAGAGGTTGCTTCTATTTTAATTTCTGTCTCATTGAATTGAACGCTTTTGAGACACTATTGATATACAAATATATCTTGGTAATGTTTTCTAAATCATACCCAGGTGTCTATTTTTCAAATCTTATCTAACCTAAAATGGCTGTTACCAAGTAAAAGATTATGGTAGGTAAGAAAAAAGAATAATGATAGCATAGTGATAATGGCTGACAGTTGTTAAGTGATTATTAAATGCTTTAATCTGTTCAAGATTTTTGATCGTCAATGCACCCAGTAAAAGTTTAGAAACTATGGAACTTGCCCTAAGTTTCATAGCCAGTGATGATAGTTGTAGTAGAACTCTGGCTGTCTAACTTAAAAGTCCAGTCTTCTCAACCACAGCTAGGATTAACATATACACTACCATATATAAAATAGATAACCAACAAGGACCTACTGTATAGCACAGAGAAGTCTGCTCAATATATTGCAGTAGTCTACAAGGGAAGAGAATCTGAACTGAATCACTGTTCTCTACACTTGAATCTGGCATGACATTGTCAACTAACTGTACTTCAATTAAAAAGAAAGACCACATTGTATACACCCACGATAAGAGTGACATAGTGGTAACTGAATGGTCTTGCCACTTCATATTGCTGGACACTGTAGTAGCACAACTGGAACTTGATCCATTGAAAAGTTGTATGCGTGTGTGTGAGTTGCTCAGTTGTGTCCCACTATTTGGGACTCCATGGACTGTAGCCCACCAGGCTCCTCTGTCCATGGGATTCTCCAGTCAAGGATACTGGAGAAGGTTGCCATTTCCTTCTCCAGGGGTTCTTCCTGACCCTGGGATTGAAAAGTTGTATGCATGTATGCTAAGTTGCTTTAGTCCTGTTTGACACTTTGCGACTCTAAGGATGATAGCCCACCAGGCTCCTCTGTCCATGGGATTCTCCAGGTAAGAATACTGGAGTGGGTTGCTGTGCACTCCTCCAGGGGATCTTCCCAACCTAGGGGTAGAATCTGCATCTCCTATATCTCCTGCATTGACAGGCAGTTTCTTTACCACTAGTACCTCTTGAGAAGCCTGAAAAGTCATATATATATATGCATAATTTTAAGATAATCAATAGTAAAAATATTTAGAAACATTTGCTGAGCATCTTCTGCTTGCAAAGCATTTTCAGTACCTTTTACAGAATGAATCATGACCCTCTGCTTTTTGCATCTGACAAGTGAGGGAGGTGAGGTTCTAAGTTGTTCAGTAAAAAGCAACCTGTCACTATCAGTGGCAGTGGCAGTATTTGCCTCTAAGTTTCCTGTTTCTGGAAACATGCTTTAACGATAGAGCATTATACTTCTTCAATAACAAGAAAAGTAAAACTATCCTTGCTTGATAAAAATGAACTGTTAAGGTAATTTTTGTTGTTGTTGAACTAAATTGCATTGACTAATGACAATTTTCACACAATTAAAATACAGTGTTTATTAAAGTTGCTTTTTTAAGGATTGAGTTGTCCTTTAACTCTTATTTCAAAAAGATGAAGAAAATAATTCTGGTTTTCAACTCTAGCCAAAAATACATTCTAACTTGTATTGATGCTATTCCAAAAAAGCACTAATTACATACAATACTTTAAAATATATATTTTATGTTTATATGTATTTGAGTGGTGATAGAACAGTTCCAGGGGAGACACAGGACAGGCAAGATAGCTCCCCTACCCATGTTGCCCCCTTGCTTCCAATCCAAGTCCCAACTGGAGGAGAGGTACCTTTACTTCATACTGTGAATTTTCATATCCACATAAAATCCTACTTATAAAAAGTATCTTTATTTAGTTGTGGAATATTTTTTCCAGTCATTCATAACTGAGTCCACAATACAATTGAATATATATTGAGATGTGTGCTTTAAGAAGATTCAGGGAAATGGAAATTTTTACCATTTTATTTTCTAACTTGTACCCTCGTGCTATTTCTTTCTTACACGGTAAAAAGCACTAAGTGAGCTTCTTCCTGTCTTTGAGTCTGAAGAAGTCTTAGATTCTATCTTCTGTGTGATCTAATGAGTAAAGCCAGGTAAAGTCAGATGTCACATGAGGCCTGTTGACTTGAGGCCTGTTGACTTAAGACCATGGGTGCATATGACCACCTGCATCACCTGGGTCTTGGCCACATGATGAAAGCCCAGGCCCTGCAGGGGGACTGAAATTAATTTTCTGTTACTTCATCTGAATAGAGGATAGAAATGGAAAGAAATTTTAGAATATAAGATTGTATATCTTGCATACATATTATTGACTAAGATTTGTATATACTACAATTGGAAAAGATGCCTGGTGTTACCGGTGGTGGGGAGAGTGGGAGGGGGTCTCTAATGGGGAGAATGGAGGAAGTTTCACCAAATTCACGTTCCCATCATATTCTTCCAAGTTTACCTCATCTGAGGTCTGGTGACACAGCCCTGAGAGAAGGAATGCCTGAAATGCTGCTAAGGATAAACCATGAGCAATGATCTGGTCCCAGGGCCAGCAGCCTGTCTGCTCCAGAAATAGCCACGTAAATAGTGTGGGGTCCCAGGTGTCACTTGATCTGGGAAATGGCAAGATCCGTCAAAACAATCCAGTTTGTGACACGATTTGAACCTTCTATACTGCTCCCCTCTCATTTCTTCAAAACCTTCCTAGTCAGTTCTTCACGAGTCCTTTTCTTTTGGTTGGTATATCACAAGTGCTGCTGTTGAGGAGAGGGTAAGTGGGGAGGTTGTTATTTCTCATTAGTTTATCTTATAGACTCAGGCAGAAATATGTATTATTTTCTTCATAAATTTTTTTTTTATTAAGATCATTTTATAGCCAGGTCATACTGGCTACAAATTTATCTTGATTCATGAAGCATTTAATTCACTTTCTAAATACTAAACATAATCAATCTGCTATTTACTCATCAAAGAAATTAAAAATACACAAACTAACAGTTTGGTTTCTTTTTTCCCCAAATCTAGGATTAAAAAAAATTACTCATTTTTTTCTAATGATTGCTTGAAAAGTGATGATTAGAGTTTTGAAATAGCTCAAGAAGTATGTGTGTATGTTTATATGTGTGCATAAGTGGTTCTCAGTGGAGATATGTGATTTGGCCTCGCTTCTCCCCAGAAATATTTGGCAATGCCTGGAAATGTTTTCGGTCCTTATAACTGAGGGAAGACAGAGTTGGCCAGGTTGCCATTAAGCATCGTTGTTGTAAGGATAGCACCTCACCTTAACCCCAAAAATCAACAGCACTGAGGTTGAGAAATTCAATATAGCTCAGGGACAGACTTTTTAAATTAAATTGGAGATTAAATTGGGTGCCCACTGAAGGGAAGACTTCATGCTACCTGAACCCAACATCCTTATTTTGGGAACAGTCACTCAAACAGCTTCCTTCAGTTAGACAAAAATAGCACGAGCATCTGTGCATTGTGACAGAGGTTTGAAGAGGTCTATCCCTTTCAGATCACACAAACACCTTTGCTATTTATTTGGTAGCAAGAAATAAAGGTCCTGGTAGAGGGATCATCCTGCTGAGGAAGCAGACTGCCCATCCCCTTGTCCCTAGGGCCTCAGGAACTCAATCAGGGCAGACTTGAGCCTCAGGGAGCACACACTGCCCTTACCACACTGAACAGCTGATAGAGAGCAAATGTTTTCTTAGTGTTGTCTTTGATTCCTTCTTTGCTTTTTATTTTTCTAAAAAAGTATCAGGAGCTAATTTCACATGATGATTATGATCACACTGGTGCAATGAAACTTATTAATAAATTTCTCCTTAATTACTCTTACAATGATGGGGCAAAAGGTTAATTATTATGAATATAATATCTCCATTCACCTTGTGTCACTATGTGGTTTAATATTCCTGTCACCTCACAAGTGGATCAGAAAGTACCCATTAGTTTCATTTCCTCCAGAATAACAAGGTGCATAATAGACAGCTCATTTTACATTTGGTAGAACAGAATAGATAACATTTTATAATTGCCTTCGAAAATGTAATATTTTGCTTCTAGAACTATAGGCATATGAAATGCTTTCTTTTCTTTCAATATTCTGAAGATAATTTGATTCTGACAATGTAGAATGCCTATTTTAAAATATTTTATTTATTCATTCAATCAATCATTCAGTAAACATTAATTATTCTGTGAAGCAACTGGTTAGATCCTGAGAATGTAGAAATTAAGAAGCAAAGTACCCACTCTCCAAATGCTCAGTTTTTAATTTTAGAATATTTACTCTGCATGGATTATTACTGATATAAAGTTTGCTTGGAAAGGAAGCCAATCCAATTGTATAACTATTTTAATTTCAAGTAGATTGTCACATGCTGTATGTATCAATTTGAAGCCATCAAATCCAGAAAATTAAGCAATTCCATTCCTTGGTTGTAAAATCATTATCCATTCCAAATTCAGACAGCTAAATATTTTAACTGGAAGGTTAGGCATACATTACACAATATTTCTAATTAGTCGTATTGACAGTAATGTGAGATGTAGAATTTCCTCACATAACAGAATTGTCATGTCTCTTGAGTGGTATCTTTGGTAACTCAGCTGGTAAAGAATCCACCTGCAATGCAGGAGACCTGAGTTCAATCCCTTGGTTCAGAAGATCCCTTGGAGAAGGGAAAGGCTACCCACTTCAGTATTCTGGCATGGAGAATTTCATGGACTGTATAGTCCACGGGGTCACAGAGTTGGATGCAACTGAGCGACTTTCACTTCACTTCGCTTCACTTTTGGGTGGTATGGTAATGCCCACAGAGATGTTGACTGGCTTTAATAAGTGTGCTAAGAAATCAGACTCTTTAGGGCTACCAGTGGGGTCACTAATGACAAACTTTGTGTAGTTCTGAGCAGATTGTGCTGTTTAATTTACTTTCAAGTATACCTCACATGAACATAATTATTTTGGCTAAATTTAAGTACAATAATTTTATGGAATAAACTATTTCAGTACTTGACTTTCCACTCTAAATTCTTTTTAAATGCTATCCTAAAACTTTTCAACCATTTAATAAATTTAAGTTTCTACTTTAGTAAGAGAGTTTTTCAATAATAACACTTTAATTGCAAAATATTACAAAGTAAAATTTGACTCAAAGTGAAGGCAAGTTTATGATTTCATCTCTCTAAAATAACCATAGTAAAAAATGGCTTAGCTAAATCAGCTCTTTTTCCACATTTTCAGCAGTTTACAATCTAAATACAGACAGATAAAGACACATCCAATAAACTACATAAGCATCTGTTACAAAGTTTGAAAACATGAATTGTTTAAGGATATTTAAAAAAATAAGACCCAAAATATCAATAATATCATTATTGATATTTTATTAAATGCCTATAAAGTATCAAATTATTACCCACATTAATGTAAACAATGTCATGTAACTCTAGAGAAAAAAATCTGGAAGTGAATCTAGGTAGTTGGAAAGCCCAGAGGCACTAGGTAACTAGGACTTCTCATTTTTGTGGCTGCTCCAAACTATCTCTGTTTATTCTAAACACTGCTTCTTTTTAGGACAACAGGAAGGGCTTACTCTGATTTCCTTCTTTCCCTTGGAAATTTGTTCTTCAGCAACTGGCCATCTTTGCGATCTGAAATCAAGTTTTACTCTTGCCTCTCATTAATTATTTAATGTGTGTCAGAGAAGGCAATGACAAGCCACTCCAGTACTCTTGCCTAGAAAATCCTATGGATGGAGGAGCCTGGTAGGCTGCAGTCTGTGGGGTCGCTAAGGGTTGGACACGACTGAGCGACTTCACTTTCACTTTTCACTTTCACACATTGGAGAAGGAAATGGCAACCCACTTCAGTGTTCTTGCCTGGAGAATCCCAGGGACAGGGGAGCCTGGTGGGCTTCTGTCTATGGGGTCACACAGAGTCGGACACGACTGAAGTGACACAGCAGCAGCAACAGTCACTCAGTCCTGTCTGACTCTCTGTGATCTCATGGACTGCAGCCTGCTTGTCTCCTCTGTCCATGGAATTCTCCAGGCAATAATATTGGAGTGGGTTGACATTTCCTTCTCCAATAATTATTTAATAGTTATTTATTAATGGACTAATTTGGGCTTTCCTGGTAGCTCAGGCAATAAAGAATCTGCCTGCAATGCAGGAGACCTGGGTTCAGTCCCTGACTGGGGAAGATCTCTTGGGGAAGAGAATGGCTATCCACTCTAGTATTCTTGCCTGAAGAATTCCACAGACAGAGGAGCCTGGGGTTGGGGGCCTACCATCCATGGATGGGGTCACAAAGAGTCTGACATGCCTGTGCAACTTTCACTTTCATGTTCCAGTTACTATGCTAGGGATGCATTCAACAACTACAAGGTAGACAAAGTCCCTGAATCCTTGAAACTCACATTCTAGTTAAGAATACAGAAAACCAAGGAGTAAAACAAGTGACAGACAATAAAAATAGAAGCCAGGACAGGCAATACTTTAGTGGAAAGGCTCTAGACAGTTTAGGATGGTTCGTCTAAAGGACTGACTGAGAAATGAGAGGAAAGACACTTAGGAGGAGAAGTATGAGGACCAGGAGGAGGAGGAGAGACCTTAAAGTAGAAAGGATTCTAGTCTGGGGGGTGACAGGACGCCACTTGAATGGACACTGCCTGGCATCAAGTAAACAGAGGAACGTGGGCAGGAACCCAGCTGTGCAGGACTTTTTGGCAGAGCAAATCTTCTCATAAGGATGAACCACTAAAGAAATTTCAAACAGAAGTGACTGGATATGTTATACTTTAATTCATCTGGCCAAAGCATGATGACTGCTTAGAATCAGGTAAAGGAGAACTTCCCTTATGGCAGAAAGTGAAAAACTAAAGAACCTCTTGATGAAAGTGAAAGAGGATGGTGAAAAAGTTGTAAAACTCAACATTCAGAAAACTAAGATCATGGCATCTGGTCCCAACACTTCATGGCAAATATATAGGGAAACCGTGAAAGACTTTATTTTTTTGGACTCCAAAATCACTGCAAATGGTGACTGCAGCCATAAAATTAAAAGACGGTTGCTCCATGGAAGAAAAGTTATGACCAACCTATTAGTTAGTTAGTTCAGTCACTCAGTCGTGTCCGACTTTTTGCGACCACATGAATCACAGCACGCCAAGCCTCTCTGCCCATCACCAACTCCCGGAGTTCACTCAAACTCACGTCCATCAAGTCGGTGATGCCATCTAGCCATCTCATTCTCTGTCATCCCCTTCTCCTCTGCCCCCAATCCCTCCCAGCATCAGAGTCTTTTCCAGTGAGGCAACTCCTTGCATGAGGTGACCAAAGTATTGGAGTTTCACCTTTAGCATCAGTAATTCTAATGAAAACCCAGGACTTATGGGCAAGGAAAATAAAAGAAAAACAAGATCTAGAATGGTGTTGTGTTGCAGTTGTTGTTATTTAGTTGCTAAGAAGTGTCCAAATCGTTATGATCCCATGGAATAGCGGTATCCTTAAAACCTGCTTTTGTTTGGGGGGGATTGTTGAACAGAAAGAGAAAGATGGATAATGAAAGAAAGAAAGTTAATGAAGAAAAGATTACAAAGGAAGGAGGTGACCTTAGCCAGATGTGGGTTAAGTCCTCTGGCACTCTATTTCTTTTAAGTCCCTTCCTTCTGACTTAGCATTCTCTCATAAACTCTCCCTGCTTTCTCCATCAGCCACTTATCTTGTCATGGCTTCCACGGTTAACAAGTTTCCAACCAAGATTAATTATTCAGGTTTTCTTGTTTATTTATAATTTTGAGAACCCTTCTCCCTATTTCATTCCACTGTGGTCAGTTTAAATAATAGGATGATTTCACATAATATCCCCACAGTTCAGGTTAGTTCAGTTCAGTCACTTAGCTATGTCCGACTCTTTGTGATGTAATGGACTACAGCACACCAGGCCTCCCTGTCCATTACCAACTCCCGGGGTTTATTCAAACTAATCTCCATTGAGTCGGTGATGCTATCCAACCATATCATCCTTTGTCATCCCCTTCTTCTCCAGCATTCTATCTTTCCCAGCATCAGAGTCTTTTAAAGTGAGTCAACTCTTTGCATCAGTGGCCAAAGTATTGGAGTTTCAGCTTCAACATCAGTCCTTTCAATGAACACTCCAGGACTGATTTCCTTTAGGATGGACTGGTTGAATTTCCTTGCAGACCAAAAGACTCTCAAGAGTCTTCTCCAAGACCACAGTTAAAAACCATCAATTCTTAGGCACCCAGCTTTCTTAATAGTCCAATACTCACATCCATTCATGACCACGAGATAAACCATAGCCTTGATTAGATGGACCTTTGTTGGCAAAGTAATGTCTCTGCTTTTTAATATGCTGTTTAGGTTGGTCATAACTTTCCTTCCAAGGAGTAAGTGTCTTTTAATTTCATGGCTGCAGTAACCATCTGCAGTGATTTTGGAGTCCCCCCCCCAAAAAAAAAAAAAAATCTGACACTATTTCCACTGTTTCCCCATCTATTTGCCATGAAGTGATGGGACCAGATGCCATGCTATTAGTTTTTTGAATGTTGAGTTTTACACCAACTTTTTCACTCTCCTCTTTCACTTTCATCACGAGGCACTTTAGTTCTTCGTTGCTTTCTGCCATAAGGATGATGTCATCTGCATATCTGAGGTTACTGATATTTCTCCTGGCAAACTTGATTCCAAATTGTTCTTCATCCAAGCCAGTGTTTCTCATTATGCACTCTGCATACAAGTTAAACAAGCAGGGTGACAATATGCAGCCTTGACATACTCCTTTTCCTATTTGGAAACAGTCTGTAGTTCCATGTCGAGTTCTAACTGTTGCTTGATAAACCTGCATACAGATGTCTCAAGAGGCAGGTCAGGTGGTCTGGAATCCCAAACTTTTTCAGAATTTTCTATAGTTTTTTTTTTTTTTTTTTTTTTATCCATACAGTCAAAGGCTTTGGCACAGTAAATAAAGCAGAAGCAGATGTTTACTCTAGAACTTTCTTGCTTTTTCAATGTTCCAGCAGATGTTGGCGATTTGATCTCTGGTTCCTCTCCCTTTTCTAAAACCAGCTTGAACATCTGGAAGTTCACGGTTCACGTCTTGCTGAAGCCTGGTTTGGAGAATTTTGAGCACTACCTTACTAACTTGTGAGATGAGTGCAATTGTGCAGTAGTTTGAACATTCTTTGGCATTGCTTTTCTTAGCAATTGGAATGAAAACTGACGTTTTTCAGTTCTGTGGCCACTGCTAAGTTTTCCAAATTTGCTGGCATATTTGGTGCATCACTTTCACAGCATCATCTTTTAAGATTTCAAATAGCGCAACTGGAATTCCATCACCTCCACTACCTTTGTTCATAGTGATGCTTCCTAAGGTCCACTTGACTTCACATTCCAGGATATCCGGCTCTGGTTGAGTAATCACACCATTGTGATAATCTGGGCCATGAAGATCTTTTTAGTACACTTCTTCTGTGTATTCTTGCCACCTGTTCTTAATATATTTTGCTTCTGTTAGGTCCGTACAATTCTGTCCTTTATTGAGCCTATAGGGTGTGACGGTGCAGGTGTGGCCAAGAGCAGCTACCCCACATCCAAGGTCAGGAGGGACGGCCGTGAGGAGATACCCCTGTCCAAGGTAAGGAGCAGAGGCTGTGCTTTGCTGGAGCAGCTGTGAAGAGAAACCCCATGACCAAGGTAAGTGAAACCCAAATAAGACGGTAGGTTTTGCGAGAGGGCATCGGAGGGTAGACACACTGAAACCATAATCACAGAAAACTAGACAATCTGATCACACAGACCACAGCCTTGTCTAACTCAGTGAAGCTAAGCCACGCCGTGTAGGGCCACCCAAGGACAACAGGTCATGGTGGAGAGGTCTGAAAGAATGTCGTCTACTGGAAAAAGAAATGGCAAACCACTTTAGTATTCTTGCCTTGAGAACCCAATGAACAGTATCAAAAGGCAAAATGATAGGATACTGAAAGAGAAATTCCCCAGGTCGGTAAGTGCCCATATGTTATTGGAGATCAGTAAAGAAATAACTCCAGAAAGAATGAAAGGATGGAGCCAAAGCAAAAACAAAACCCAATTGTGAATGGGATTGGTGCGAGAAGCAAGGTCAGATGTTGTAAGAGCAATATTGCATAGGAACCTGGAATGTTAGGTCCATGAATCAAGGCAAATTGGAAGTGGTCAAACAGGAGATGGCAAGAATGAACCTCGACATTCTAGGAATCAGTGAACTAAATTGGAATGAAATAGGTGAATTTAATTCAGATGACCATTATATTTACTATTGTGGGCAGGAATCCCTTAGAAGAAATGGAGTAGCCATCATGGTCAATAAAAGAGTCCAAAATGCAGTACTTGGATGCAGTCTCAAAAAGGACAGAATGATCTCTGTTCGTTTCCAAGGCAAACCATTCAATATCACGGTAATCCAAGTCTATGCCCCAACCAGTAACACTAAGAAGCTGAAGTTGAGTGGTTCTATTAAGACTCGCAAGACCTTTTAGAACTAACACTCAAAAAAAATGTCCTTTTCATTATAGGGGACTGGAATGCAAAAGAAGGAGGTCAAGAAGCACCTGGAGTAACAGGCAAATATGGCCGTGGAGTATGGAATGAAGCAGGGCAAAGGCTAATAGAGTTTTGCCAAGAGAACGCACTGGTCATAGCAAACACCCTCTTTCCACAACACAAGAGAAGACTCTACACATGGACATCACCAGATGGTCAACACCGAAATCAGATTGATTATGTTCTTTGCAGCCAAAGATGGAGAAAACTTATACAGTCAGCACAAACAAGATCAGGAGGTGACTGTGGCTCAGATCGTGAATTCATTATTGCCAAATTCAGATTTAAATTGAAGAAAGTAGGGAAAACCACTAGACATTCAGATATGACCTAAATCAAATCCCTTATGATTATACATTAGAAGTGAGAAATAGATTTAAGGGACTAGATCTGATAGACAGAATGCCTGAAGAACTATGGACGAAAGTATGTGAAATTGTACAGGAGACAGGGATCAAGACAATCCTCATGGAAAAGAAATGCAAAAAAGCAAAATGGCTGTCTGAGGAGGCCTTACAAATAGCTGTGTCAAGAAGAGAAGCGAAAAGCAAAGGAGAAAAGGAAAGATATAAGCATCTGAATGCAGAGTTCCAAAGATTATCAATGAAACATAAAGCTTTCCTCAGTGATCAATGCAAAGAAATAGAGGAAAACAACAGATTGGGAAAGACTAGAGATCTCTTTAACAAAACGAGAGATACAAAGGGAACATTTCAGGCAAAGATAGGCTCAATAAAGGACAGATAATAGTATGGACCTAACAGTGTTCTTGCCTGGAGAATCCCAGGACGGGGGAGCCTGGTGGGCTTCCGTCTATGGGGTCACACAGAGTCGGACACGACTGAAGTGACTTAGCAGCAGCAGCAGCATCAACAGAAAGAGAAGATATTAAGGAGAGGTGGCAAGAATACACAGAAGCAGTGTAGAAAAATGATATTCATGACCCAGATAATCACGATGGTGTGATCACTCATCTAGAGCTAGAAATCCTGGAATGTGAATTCAAGTGGGCCTTAGAAAGCAGCACTATGAACAAAGCTAGTGGAGGTGATGGAATTCCAATTGACCTATTTTAAATCCTGAAAGATGATGTTGTGAAAGTGCTGCACTCAATAAGACAGCAAATTTGCAAAACTAAGCAGTGGCCACAGGACTGGAAAAGGTCAGTTTTCGTTCCAATCCCAAAGAAAGGGAATGCCAAAGAATGCTCAAACTACCGCAAAATTGCCCTCTTCTCACACGCTAGTAAACTAATGCTCAAAATTCTCCAAGCCAGGCTTCAGCAACACGTGAACCGTGAACTTCCAGATGTTCATGCTGGTTTTAGAAAAGGGAGAGGCACCAGAGATCAAATTGCCAACATCCTCTGGATCATGGAGAAAGCAAGAGAGTTCCAGAAAAACATATATTTCTGCTTTATTGACTATTCCAAAGCTTTTGACTGTGTGGATCACAACAAACTGTGGAAAATTCTGAAAGAGACTGGAACACCAGACCACCTGACCTGCCTCTTGCGAAACCTTTATGCAGGTCAGGAAGCAACAGTTTGAACTGGACATGGAACAACAGACTGGTTCCAAATAGGAAAAGGAGTACGTCAAGCTTGTATCTTGTCACCCTCCTTATTTAACTTATATGTAGAGTACATCATGAGAAACGCTGGGTTGGAAGAAACACAAGCTGGAATCAAGATTGCTGGGAGAAATATCTATAACCTCAGATATGCAGATGACACCACCCTTATGGCTGAAAGTGAAGAAGAACTATGAAGCGTCTTGATGGAAGTGAAAGAGGAGAGTGAAAAGGTTGGCTTGAAGCTCAACATTCAGAAAACAAAGATCATGGCATCTCGTCCCATCACTTCATGGGAAATAGATGGCAAAACAGTGGAAACAGTGTCAGACTTTATTTTTTTGGGCTCCAAAATCACTGCAGATGCTTATTGCAGACATGAAATTAAAAGACGCTTGCTCCTTGGAAGGAAAGTTATGACCAACCTAGATAGTATATTAAAAAGCAGAGAGATTACTTTGCCAACAAAGATCCGTCTAGTAAAGGCTATGTTTTTTTCCCGTGGTCATGTATGGATGTGAGAGTTGGACTGTGAAGAAAGCTGATCGCCGAAGATTTGATACTTTTGAACTGTGGTGCTGCAGAAGATTCTTGAGAGTCCCTTGGACTGCAAGGAGATCCAACCAGTCCATTCTAAAGGAGATCAATCCTGGGTGTTCATTGGAAGGACTTATGCTAAAGCTGAAACTCCAATACTTTGGCCACCTCATGCGACAAGTTGACTCACTGGAAAAGACTCTGATGCTGTGAGTGATTGGGGGCAGAGGATAAGGGGATGACAGAGAATTAGATGGCCGGATGGCATCAACGACTCGATGGACATGAGTTTGAGTAATCTCCGGAAGTTGGTGGAGGCCTGGCGTGGTGTGATTCATGGCGTCGTAAAGAGTCAGACACGACTGAGCGACTGAACTGACTGACTGACTTCATTTCGGACTCCTTTGTTGACAGTGATGGCTACTCCATTTTTTCTAAGGGATTCTTGTCCACAGTAGTAGATACAATGGTCAATTTGTTAAATTCACCCATGCCAGTCCATTTTAGTTCACTGATTACTACAATGTTGATGTTCAGTCTTGCCATCTCCTGTTTGAACCACTTCCAATTTGTCTTGAATAATGGACCTAACATTCCAGTTTCCTAAGCAATATTGCTCTTTATAGCATTGTACCTTGCTTTCATCACCAGTCACATCCAAAACTGAGTGTTATTCTTGCTTTGGCTCCTTCTATTTAATCTTTCTGGAGTTATTTCTCCACTGATCTACAGTAGTGTGTCGGGCACCTACTGACCTGAGAAGTTCATCTTTCTGTGTCATATTTTTTACCTTTTCAGATTTTTCATAGGGTTCTCAAGGCAAGAATATGGAAGTGGTTTGCTATTCCCTTCTCCAGTGGACCACGTTTTGTCAGAAGTCTCCCCCATGACCCATCCTTCTTGGGTGGCCCATCACGTCATGGCTCATGGTTTCATTGAATTAGACAAGGCTGTGGTCCATGTGTTTAGATTGTTTGGTTTTCTATTTTTGTGGTTTTCAGTCTGTCTTACCTCTGATGGAGAAAGTTAAGAGGCTTATGGAATCTTCCTGATCAGGGAGACTGACTGTGTATTGTTCTGATGGGTGGGACCATGCTCAGTAAATTTTTAATCCAATTTTCTATTGAGGGGTGGAGCTGTGGTCCCTCCATGCTCTTTACCTCAGGCCAAAATATGGTGAAGTAATGAATATAATAATATCCCCACATCATTTAATAACATATTTCAAAAGTTACATCGTTTTTTAGAATTTTTTTTTTTTTTCTGTAAAGAAAGAAACCTAAAGAATTTCAGCATGAATTTGGTCAAAACTTTAGCATAGTGTTTCTTCAATGGAGCATGGTAATCAGTCATTAATGGCTTGTTACCACAGAAATAAACATGTCAGACAGGATTACTGAGGAATTAACAATTCACTCTTTACTGGAATTTTTCTGCTACTGAATTGATGGATGCAGCTCTCATGACATGTGGTGATCAATGAGGCTTTAACAAAGCAACTTTCAAGGTCACACAGGAGGTGAACCAAAGCAGCAGGTAACTGAGTGTTTCAAGTATAAGGACTTGGAGAGAAAATCATGTGAACGACATGAATGATATGTGTATCAAACCACGCTTGTAGGCTCTAGGAAATGAGCTATGAAAACTCTTTTTGCCATGTGCCTTACTGTCCAGTTAGAACACTACTTTACAAATTAACTTTGTTATTGTTATACTGATTTAACCTGAAGCCTACTATTTTTAATATCTCCTGGTTATAAATACAGTCCATCCTAGAAAAAACAATATTCGTTTTGATAAGTTTGATGTCAACAGAATAAATTTACATATTTTAAAAATGATAAATCACAACTGAAGAAAGCTAATCATTTCTTGGTGTCCAAAGTGGATTTATTCCAGACACTTCCCCTCACACGAAAACCTACAGATGCTGAATGTCCCTTAAATCATGTTGTATAAGTTCAGTTCAGTTCAGTCGCTCAGTCGTGTCCGACTCTCCATGACCCCATGAATCACAGCACGCCAGGCCTCCCTGTCCATCACCAACTCCCAGAGTTCACTCAAACTCATGTCCACAGAGTCGGTGATGCCATCCAGCCATCTCATTCTCCGTCGTCCCCTTCTCCACCCGCCACCAACACTTCCCAGCATCAGAGTCTTTTACAGTGAGTCAACTAGTTGCATGAGGTGGCCAAATTATTGCAGTTTCAGCTTTAGCATCAGTCCTTCCAATGAACAGCCAGGATCGATCTCCCTTAGAATGGACTGGTTGGATCTCCTCGCGATACAAGGGACTCTCAAGAGTCTTCTCCAACACAACAGTTCAAAAGCATCGATTCTTCGGCGATCAGCTTTCTTCACAGTCCAAATTTCACATCCATACATGACCACGGGAAAAATCATAGCCTTGACTAGACGGATCTTTGTTAGCAAAGTAATGTCTCTGCTTTTTAATATATTATCAAAGTTGGTCATAACTTTCCTTCCAAGGAGTAAGCATCTTTTAATTTCATGGCTGCAATCAGCATCTGCAGTGATTTTGGAGCCCAAAAAAATAAAGTCTGACACTGTTTCCACTGTTTCCCCATCTATTTCACATGAAGTGATGGGACCAGATGTCATGATCGTCATTTTCTGAATGTTGAGCTTCAAGCCAACCTTTTCACTCTCCTCTTTCACTTTCATCAAGAGGCTTTGAGTTCCTCTTCAATTTCTGCCATAAGGGTAGTGTCATCTGAATATCTGAGGTTATTGATATTTCTCCCAGCAATCTTGATTCCAGCTTGTGCTTCTTCCAGCCCAGCGTTCCTTATGATGTACTCTGCATATAAGTTAAATAAGCAGGGTCACAATATACAGCCTTGACGCACTCCTTTTCCTATTTGGAACCAGTCTGTTGTTCCATGTACAGTTCTGACTATTGCTTCCTGACCTACATACAGGTTTCTCAAGAGGCAGGTCAGGTGGTCTGGGATTCCCATCTCTTTCAGAATGTTCCACAGTTTCTTGAGATCCACACAGTCAAAGGCTTTGGCATAGTCAATGAAGTAGAAATAGATGTTTTTCTGGAACTCTCTTACTTTCTCCATGATCCAGCGGATGTTGGCAATTTGATCTCTGGTGCCTCTGCTTTTTCTAAAACCTGCTTGAACATCTGGGAGTTCACGGTTCACATACTGCTGAAGCCTAGCTTGGAGAATTTTGAGCGTGATTTACTAGCGTGTGAAATGAGTGCAATTGTGTGGTAGTTTGAGCATTCTTTGGCATTCCCTTTCTTTGGGATTGGAATGAAGACTTACCTTTTCCAGTCCTGTGGCCACTGCTGAGTTTTCCAAATTTGCTGGCATATTGAGTGCAGCACTTTCACAGCATCATCTTTCAGGATTTGAAATAGCTCAATTGGAATTCCATCACCACCACTAGCTTTGTTCGTAGTGATGCTTTCTAAGGCCCACTTTACTTCACATTTCAAGATGTCTGGCTCTAGGTCAGTGATCGCGTTATCGTGACTATCTTGGTCGTGAAGATCTTTTTTGTACAGTTCTTCTGTGTATTCTTGCCACCTCTTCTTAATATCTTCTGCTTCTGTTAGGTCCATATCATTTCTCTCCCTTATCGAGCCCATCTTTGCATGAAATGTTCCCTTGGAATCTCTAATTTTCTTGAAGAGATCTCTTGTTTTTCCTATTCTGTTTTTTTCCTCTATTTCTTTGCATTGATCACTGAGGCAGGCTTTCTTATCTCTCCTTGCTATTCTTTGGAACGCTGCATTTAGATGCTTATATCGTTCCTTTTCTCCTTTGCTCTTTGCTTCTCTTCTTTTCACAGCTATTTGTAAGGCCTCCTCAGACAGCCATTTCGCTCTTTTGCATTTCTTTTCCATTGGGATGGTCTTGGTCCCTGTCTCCTTGACAATGTCATGAACCTCCGTCCATAGTTCATCAGGCACTCTATCTATCAGATCTAGTCCCTTAAATCTATTTCTCACTTCCACTGTATAATCATAAGGGATTTGGTTGAGGTCATATCTGAATGGTCTAGTGGTTTTCCCTACTTTCTTCAATTTAAGTCTGAATTTGGCAATAAGGAGTTCATGATCTGAGCCACAGTCAGCTCCTGGTCTTGTTTTTGCTAACTGTATACAGCTTCTCCATCTTTGGCTACAAAGAATATAATCAATCTGATTCGGTGTTGACCATCTGGTGATGTCCATGTGTAAAGTCTTCTCTTGTGTTGTTGGAAGAGTGTGTTTGCTATGACCAGTGCGTTCTCTTGACAAAACTCTATTAGCCTTTGCCCTGCTTCATTCATTGCTCCAAGGCCAAATTTACCTGTTACTCCAAGTGTTACTTGACTTCCTACTTTTGCATACCAGTCCCCTATAATGAAAAGGACAGCTTTTTTGAGTGTTAGTTCTAAGAGGTCTTGTAGGTCTTCATAGAACCGTTCAACTTCTGCTTCTTCAGTGTTACTGGTTGGGGAATAGGCCTGGATTACTGTAATATTGAATGGTTTGCCTTGGAAACGGACAGAAATCATTCTGTCTTTTTTAAGATTGCATCCAAGTACTGCATTTCGGACTCTTTTGTTGACCATGATGGCTACTCCATTTCTTCTAAGGGATTCCTGCCCACAGTAGTAGATATAATGGTCATCTGAGTTAAATTCACCCATTCCTGTCCATTTTATTTCACTGATTCCAGAATGTCGACGTTCACTCTTGCCATCTCCTGTTTGACCACTTCCAATTTGCCTTGATTCATGGACCAACATTCCAGGTTCCTATGCAATATTGCTCTTTACAGCACCGGACCTTGCTTTAGCCCTCTATATTCACAGATTCAACATCTGCAGATTTGTTAAGCTGACTGTAGAGACTAGGCTTTTGACTCTGAATTCGTTCCATTGAACATACAATGAAAATTCACATTAAAGCAAATACATTACTTCTGCTTTGGAATTCTTTGCAATAAAATCATTTTCCATTGTTAGAAGCAACTTTAGAAATAATATTTAAAGAAATAAATCATTTTAACTTTTGAAAGATTTCTAAAATATTTATGAAAGGAGTTTACGTGTCAATTTTCACAAATAATAATGATGATGATTTCAAATGTTTTAAAAAATGAGTTCAACTTCCACTAACCAGTTGAATCTCAACACTTGAGTTTCCTGACATTGATTTGGTAAGTTAATTACATTGTATTGCTTTACTGAAAAAAAAAAAAAGTAAAATTTTAAATTCGGTATATCGTATGTCTAGCATTTCAAAATACACTCAATTGAATCATAGGTTTTCAAATTATTTAGAATTAAAATTTATTATTCAGCAACTGTCTCTAATATTTTATGTTTCCCAAGATTGGTTCAAGATAGTGGAGTAGAAGGACAAGCACTCATCTTCTCCTGAGACAACAACAAAATCTCAACTAGCTGTTGAACAACCATAGACAGGAAGAAACTGGAGCCCATTAAAGAAAAGAAAGAAAGAAATCCCAAATCCCAGAACAAAAGAGAAGCCACAACAAGAAAGTAGGAAGAGCACAAGTATAATAAAACGAAATCTGAATCCTGCTGTATTGGTGACCCACAAACTGGAGAACAATGAACAAGAGGGATGGGATGGTGAAGGAGGTGGGAGGTGGGTTCAAGATGGGGAACACATGTACACCCGGGGCAGATTCATGTCAATGTATGACAAAACCAATACAATAATGTAAAGTAATTAGCCTGCAATTAAAATAAATAAATAAATAAAAATAAAAAAGCAATAATAATACCAAAGTTCTTACACTATTGTAAAGGTCCTAGACCCCATATCAGGCTTCCAAGCCTACGGGTCCAGAAAAGGGACTGGAAATCCCCAGGGAATCTGACTTTGAAGGCCTGTGGGATTTGATTGCAGGACTGCCACAAGACAGGGTGAAACAGAAACTCCACTTTCAGAAAGCATGAATAAAACTTTATGTGCACTAGGGCCCAGGGGAAAGGAACAGAGACCCCATAGGATACTGAGCCAGACCTACCTTGTGAGTGTTTGAGAGTCTCCTGCAGAAGCATGGATTGGCAGTTGCCTGTTGCAGGGACAGGGACACCTGGGATCAGCCATCCTGGGATATATGTCTCTACACAAGTCTTCTTGGAGGTCACAGAGAGCACTAACATAGAGCCTGTAAAGGGCTTTCCAGGTGGTGTTTGTGCTAAAGAACTTGGATGCCAATGCGGAGATAAAAGAGATGTACTTTCAATCTCTGGGTCAGGAGGTTCCCTGGAGAAAAGCATGGCAACCCACTCCATCATACTTGCCTAAAGAATCAAATGGAAAGAGGAGTCTGGCAGGCTATGTTCTCTAGGGTAACAAAGAGTCAGACATGATTGAAGTGACTTAGCATGCAAGTAGAGCCTGTAGACTCAAGGACTGGGTCACATAAGGCCAAACAACTAACAGGGAGGGAGTACAGCCTCACCCATCAGCAGATAAGTGGATTAAAGCTTTACTGAGCACAGTCCACCAGAGCAAGACCTAGTTTTCCCCAGCCAGTCCCTCCCATCAGGAAACTTGCACAAGCTTCTTATCTTCATCCACCAGGGGGCAGACAGAAGAAATAAAGAAAGAAAGAAAGTGAAGTCGCTCAGTCGTGTCCGACTCTTTGTTATCCCATGGACTGTAGTCTACCAGGCTTCTCTGTGCATGGGAGTTTCCAGGCAAGAGTACTGGAGTAAGTTGTCATTTCCTTCTCTGGGGGATCTTCCTGACCCAGGAATTGAACCCAGGTCTCCTGCTTTGCAGGCAGATGCTTTACCCTCTGAGCCACCACAGAAGCCCAACAGAAGAAACAAGAACTACAACTCCACAGCCTCCAGAACTAGTAAGATCACAGAAAGCTGTAAAAAGAAATAGGATTTTGTCAAAGATGAAGGAACAAAATAAATACCCGGTAAAACAAATAGCTAGACAATCTTCCAGAAAAAGAATTCAGAATAATAATAGTGAAGATGATTGAGGATGTCAGAAGAAGAATGGAGATGATGCAAGAAATGTTTATCAAAGACCTTGAAGAACTAATGAACAATCAGAAATGAACAATGTACTAGAAGAAATAAATATCAGAATAATAGAGGCAGGACAGATAAGTGACCTGGAAGACAGAATGGTGGAAATCACTGACACAGAACACAATATTGAAAAATGAATGAAAAGAAATGAAGACAGTCTATGCAATCTTTGCGACATTAATTGCACCAATATTTGCATTATAGGGGTCTAAGAAGGAGAAAAGAGAGAGGAAGGACCCAAGAAAATATTTAAAAAGATAATAGCTGAAAATTTCCCCACATGGTAAAGGAAATAGTCAACCAATATCAGGAAGTGCAAATAGTCCCAGGCAGGATAAGCACAAGGAGGAGCACACCAAGACACATAGTAATAAAACTGACAAAAATTAAAGACAAAGATAAAATATTAATATCAACAAGGGGAAAAAGACAAATAACATACAAAGGAAATCTCATGAGGTTATCAGCCGAATTCTCAATAGAAACTCTACAAGACAGAAAGGAATGCCATGATATATTCCAAGTGATGAAAGTGAAGAATCTTCAACCAAGAATACTAACCCAGCAAGGGTCTCAATAAGATTTGATGGAGAAATCAGAAGTTTTCCAGACAAGAAAAAAGTTAAGAGAATTCAGCACCGACTGAGCGACCGAACTGAACTGAACTGAACTGAAACCAGTTTTACAACAAATGTTAGACTTCTGTGGACAAGAAACATAAGAGAAAGAAAATACCTATGTAAAAATAAACACAAAACAATGAACAAAACTGCACTAACTAAAAGACATAGATTGACTGGGTGGATCAAAAAACAAGATACATATATATGTTGTCTACAGGAGACCTATGGACACTTACAGACTGAGAGTAAGGCAATGGGAAAAGGTATTTCCAGCATGTAAACCTGATCCCTCTAAGATAAGGAACAAGATAAGTATGTCTACTCTCACCAGTTTTATTCAACATAGTTTTGGAAATTCTAACTACAGTAACCTAAGAAGAAAGAACAGCAAAGGAAATCCAAATTGGAAAGAAGTTAAACTGATGCTGTTTGCAGATGACATGATACTATTCATAAAATATCCTAAACATGCTATCAGAAAACTATTAGAACTTATCAATGATTTTGGTGAAAGTTGCAGGTTACAAAATTAATGCACATAAATCTGTTGGATTCCTATACACTAAAAATGAAAGAACAGAAAGAGAAATTCAAGAATCAATTCAATTTACCATTGAATCAAAAAGAATAAAATACCTAGAAATAAGTTTACCTAAAGAGACAAAAACCTGTACTCTGAAAATTATAACACACTGATGAAAGAAACTGAAAAGACATAAACGGAGGGAAAGATATTCCAAGTTTGTTGATGGGGCGAATCAAGTGTCAAAATGATTATACTACTCCACACAATCTAAATATTGAATTGAATTCCTATCAAATTACCAATGACATTTTTTTTTCCCACAGAACTAGAACAAACTATGTCAAAATTTGTATGGAGACAAAAAAGACCTGAATAACCAAAGCAATCTTGACAAAGACAAACGGAGTAGGCAGAATCAGGTTTCCTGACTTCAGACTAAACTGCAAAGCCAAAGTCATCAAAATAGTATGATACTAGCACAAAATTGGAGAAGGAAATGGAAACCCACTCCAGTGTTCTTGCCTGGAGAATCCCAGGGACGGCGGAGCCTGGTGGGCTGCCGTCTATGGGGTCGCACAGAGTCGGACATGACGGAAGCGACTTAGCAGCAGCAGCAGCAGCACAAAAATAGAAGTATAGATCAATAGAACATATAGAAACCAAGAAATAAGCCTATGCTCATATAATCAATTAATTTATGACAAAAGTGGCAAGACTCCACAATGTTGGAAAGACAGTCTCTTAAACAAATGCTGCTTGGAAAAATGGACAGCCACTTAGAAAAAACAAAATGAAATTAGATCCTGGCTTAACTCCATACACAAAAATTAAGCTCAAAATGGATTAAAGACCTAAATGTGAGACCATACACTATAAAACTTCTAGAGGAAAACCTAGGCAGAACACTTTCTGACAAAAATCACAACATCTTGATTCATCTACCAGAATAATTGAAATAGAAGCAAAAATAAACATATAGAAGCTACTTAACATATAGAACCTACTTGCTGCCTTTTGCACAGCAAAGGAAGCAATAAACAAAACAAAAAGACAACCCACAGACTGGGAGAAAATATTTGCAAATGACATGACCAATAAAGGATTAGTCTCTAAAATTTACAAACAGCTTATGATGCTCAATAGCATCAAAACAAAAAACCCATTACAAAAATGAGCAGAATACCTGAAGAGACATTTCTCCAAAGAGTGCATACAGATGGCCAGTAGGCACATGAAAAGATTTGCAACATCGTAGTTATTCAGTTCAGTTCAGCTGCTCAGTCGTGTCTGACTCTTTGCGACCCCATGAATCACAGCAGGCCAGGCCTCCCTGTCCATCACCAACTCCCGGAGTTTACTCAAACTCATGTCCATCGAGTCGGTGATGCCATCCAGCCATCTCATTCTCAGTCGTCCCCTTCTCCTCCCGCCCCCAATCCTTCCCAGCATCAGAGTCTTTTCCAATGAGTCAACTGGTCGCATGAGGTGACCAAAGTATTGGAGTTTCAGCTTTAGCATCAGTTCTTCCAATGAACACCCAGGATTGATCTCCTTTAGAATGGACTGGTTGGATCTCCTTGCAGTCCAAGGGACTCGCAAGAGTCTTTTCCAGCACCACAGTTCCAAAGCATCAATTCTTCGGCGATCAGCTTTCTTCATAGTCCAACTCTCACATTCATACATGAACACGGGAAAAACCATAGCCTTGACTAGATGGACCTTGGTTGGCAAAGTAATGTCTTTGCTTTTTAATATACTATCTAGGTTGGTCATAACTTTCCTTCGAAGGAGTAAGCGTCTTTTAATTTCATGGCTGCATCCACAGTGATTTTGGAGCCCCCTCAAAATAAAGTTTGACACTATTTCCACTGTTTTCCCATCTATTTCCCATGAAGTGATGGGACCAGATGCCATGATCTTTGTTTTCTGAATGTTGAGCTTCAAGCCAACCTTTCACTCTCCTCTTGCACTTTCATCAAGAGGTTTTTGAGTTGAGAAATGCAAATCAAAACTACAATGATATGTCACTTCACACCAGTCAGAATGGGTCTCATCAAAAACCCACAAACAGCAAATGCGTGAGAAGATATGGAAAGAAGGGACTCCTCTTGCACTGTTGCTTGGAATGTAACTTGTTACAACCACTATGGAGAAGAGTATGGAGATTCCTTAAAACCTAAAAGTAAAGCTATCATACGACCCTTCAATCCCATTCCTGGGCAAATATCTGGAGAAAAACATAATCCAAAAGGATATGTCCAGTCCAACATTCATCTCAGCACTGTTTACAATAGCCAAGACGTGGAAGCAACCTAAACATCCGTCAAGAGAGGAACGCATAAAGAAGATGGGGTATACGAATATTACTCAGCCATTATAAAGAATGAAATAATGACATTTACAGCAACATGGATGACTCAGTGTCATGCTGAAGTAAATCAGATGTAGAAGGAGAAATGTGATATGATATCCCTAGAATGTGGAATCTAAAAAGAAATTATGCAAATGAACTTCTTACAAAACAGAAAAAGACTCACAGACTTAGAAAGGAACTTATAGCCTCTGGGGGGAAGAGATAGTTAGGGAATTTGGGAAGATCATGTACATACTGCTATATTTAAAATGGATAACCAACAAAGACATGTTGTATAGCACATGGAACTCTACTCAATATTATGTGCCAGCCTGGATGGGAGGTGGGTTTGTAGGAGAATGGATGCATGTATATGTATGGCTGAGTCCCCTCACTGTTCAGCTGAAACTACTACAATATTGTTATTTGTCTATACCCAATACAAAAATAAAAATCTAAAGTTATTAAAAAAATGCCACTTTCCTTTAATAAGACAACCTAAATATTTATTTTTACATTTAATTATTATACATGATTGCAAAATCATGACTGGCATTACATTGTTTTATCTATTTCGGTGAGACCTTTCTTTAGTCTCTGTATTTTAATATGTAATGTTTAATTTATCAGCTACCCACTTTATTTGTTTTTGGTTATGCTTAGTTTTAAATTAAAAAAAAAAACAATGATGCACTGTATTGCATGCAGGATCCTAGTTCCCCAACCAGGGATCGAATCTATGGTTCCTCCATTGGAAATAGCGAGTCTGAACAACTGCACCAGTAGGGAAGTCTCATCTCTGTTTATATCAGCACAGGAGACAGAATTCACTTCTCAGCAGGTTAAGAAGACAGTGAGACAGCCAGAAAGAGAGGCTGTGAGTTAAGCTGTATATTAAACAGCAGGAAAATCCAAGTAGTAGGAATTTTCAACTGTAAGTCACTTCCATCAGAGTCTCTCTTATCAATGTTAAGTTGCTCAGCCATTTCTGACACTTTTGCGACCCCATAGGCCTGATCTAGGTATTGTACCTGGGTCTCCTGAATTGCAGGTAGATTGTTTACCATCTGAGCCACCAGGGAAGGACATGGGAAGCCCCTTCTCTTATAAGGGGTAACCACAAATCAACACCTAAATCAAGGTAGATATCAGGGCAAATTAAAAAACATGGGTAATCAATAGTCACCTGTTAAATCCTATATCCTATGCTTTGCTAGTCTTTGTTTCCATAGAGAGTTGTTCCTCTAAAGAACCATGCACTTGGATGGCTCAGTAGTTGTCCTTGATTTGTCAGGATTCATCCACCATTTCTTATTCACTGAGCACATGCACGTGGATGGAAGAAGCCAACTCTAATTTATGAACTTGTCTATTTTGAGCCTATAATGTTATCTTGTCTTAAAAGGTGCTCCAAAATGTATTTTGAAGTTATCTTTTTCTGAAAAAGGACTCAGGCTTTTGTCCTTTGTGTATTCTGAGTTTTTATGTCTTGGGTGTGTGGTAAGAATATACAGATTAGATTCCCCATAAATGCATAAACAAATAGCTGCCAGATGCTGCTTGTGGCAATGTCCATGCTCTTTTCAAATGATCCCGCCCAAAATATTCCCAAACTCAGCTACATAGTTTCAACCTTACTTTCCATGGATCAAGGACTAATGCTTTGCTTAAGGTGAAAAAAAAAAGAAAAGAAACAAAAAACAGAATTATTATGTTTTATGCATATATTTAGTACAACTAAAATTAGCTCTGTTTTCTGCCTTCATTAAAAGTATGAATAATAGCAGTAATTTTTCTGATATTAATTTCTGTAATTTTTAGTAGGTAATGATTTTAGACGCGAGAGACGCCGGCCCCGGCGGCGCAGACGCGACGCGAGAGACGCCGGCCCCGGCGGCGCAGACGCGACGCGAGAGACGCCGGCCCCGGCGCAACGAACCACACAAAGAGGTGCGGCCGTGAGGAGCTACCCCACGCCTGAGGCCAGGGCCGGCGGCCGAGAGGAGCTACCCCACGTCCAACAGGCGGTGGCTGCGCTGGCGCAGGAGGGCCGAGAGGAGCTACTCCACGTTCAAGGTCAGGAGGGGCGGCCTTGAGGAGATACCCCTCGTCCAAGGTAAGGTACAGCAGCTGCACTTTGCTGGGGCGGCTGTGAAGAGATTTTCCACAACCAAGGTAAGAGAAACCCAAATAAGACGGTAGGTATTGCTAGGGGGCACCAGAGGGCAGACAAACTGAAATCATAATCACAGGAAACTAGCCGATCTGATCACATGGACCACAGCCGAATGTGGTCCACTGGAGAAGGGAATGGCAAACCACTTCAGTATACTTGCCTTGAGAACCCCATGAACAGTGACAAAGGGCAAAATGATAGGATACTGAATGAGGAATTCCCCAGGTCGGTAGGTGCCCAGTATGCTACTGGAGCTCAGTGGAGAAATAACTATAGAAGGAATAAAGGGATGGAGCAAAAGCAAAACCAATACCCAGTTGTGGATGTGACCAGTGATAGAAGCAAGGTCCGGTGCTGTAAAGAGCAATATTGCATAGGAACCTGGAATGTTAGGTCCATGAATCAAGGCAAATTGGAAGTGGTCAAACAGGAGATGGCAAGAGTGAACGTCGACATTCTAGGAATCAGTGAACTAAAATGGACTGGAATGGGTGAATTTAACTCAGATGACCATTATATCTACTACTGTGGGCAGGAATCCCTTAGAAGAAATGGAGTAGCCATCATGGTGAACAAAAGAGTCCGAAATGCAGTATTTGGATGCAATCTTTAAAATGACAGGATGATTTCTGTTCGTTTCCAAGGCAAACCATTCAATATTACAGTAATCCAGGCCTGTGCCCCAACCAGTAATGCTGAAGAAGCTGAAGTTAATCGGTTCTATGAAGACCTACAAGACCTTTTAGAACTAACACCCAAAAAAGATGTCCTTTTCATTCTAGGGGACTGGAATGCAAAAGTAGGAAGTCAAGAAACACCTGGAGTAACTGGCAAATTTGGCCTTGGAGCACGGAATGAAGCAGGGCAAAGGCTAATAGAGTTTTGTCAAGAGAATTCACTGGTCATAGCAAACACCCTCTTCCAACAACACAAGAGAAGACTCTACACATGGACATCACCAGATGGTCAACACCGAAATCAGATTGATTATATTCTTTGTAGCCAAAGATGGAGAAGCTGTATACAGTTAGCAAAAACAAGACCAGGAGCTGACTGTGGCTCAGATCATGAAATCCTTATTGCGAAGTTCAGACTTAAATTGAAGAAAGTAGGGAAAACCACTAGACCATTCAGATATGACCTCAATCAAATCCCTTATGATTATACAGTGGAAGTGAGAAATAGATTTAAGGGACTAGATCTGATAGATAGAGTGCCTGATGAACTCTGGATGGAGGTTCGTGACATTGTACAGGAGACAGGGAACAAGACCATCCCCATGGAAAAGAAATGCAAAAGAGCGAAATGGCTGTCTGAGGAGGCCTTACAAATAGCTGTGAAAAGAAGAGAAGCGAAAAGCAAAGGAGAAAAGGAAAGATATAAGCATCTGAATGCAGAGTTCCAAAGAATAGCAAGGAGAGATAAGAAAGACTTCCTCAGTGATCAATGCAAAGAAATAGAGGAAAACAACAGAATAGGAAAAACAAGAGACCTCTTCAAGAAAATTAGAGATTCCAAGGGAACATTTCATGCAAAGATGGGCTCGATAAAGGACAGAAATGGTATGGACCTAACAGAAGCAGAAGATATTAAGAAGAGGTGGCAAGAATACACAAAAGAACTGTACAAAAAAGATCTTCCCGACCAAGATAGTCACGATAACGTGATCACTGACCTAGAGCCAGACATCTTGGAATGTGAAGTCAAGTGGGCCTTAGAAAGCATCACTACTAACAAAGCTAGTGGAGGTGATGGAATTCCAGTTGAGCTATTACAAGTCTTGAAAGATGATGCTGTGAAAGTGCTGCACTCAATATGCCAGCAGATTTGGAAAACTCAGCAGTGGCCACAGGACTGGAAGAGGTCAGTCTTCATTCCAATCCCAAAGAAAGGAAATGCCAAAGAATGCTCAAACTAACGGACAATTGCCCTCATCTCACACGCTAGCAAAGTCATGCTCAAAATTCTCCAAGCCAGGCTTCAGCAATATGTAAACCGTGAACTCCCAGATGTTCAAGCAGGTTTTAGAAAAGGCAGAGGCACCAGAGATCAAATTGCCAACATCCGCTGGATCATGGAGAAAGCAAGAGAGTTTCAGAAAAACATCTATTTCTGCTTCATTGACTATGCCAAAGCCTTTGACTGTGTGGATCACAATAAACTGTGGAACATTCTGAAAGAGATGGGAATCCCAGACCACCTGACCTGCCTCTTGAGAAACCTGTATGCAGGTCAGGAAGCAACAGTTAGAACTGGACATGGAACAACAGACTGGTTCCAAATAGGAAAAGGTGTACGTCAAGGTTGTATATTGTCACCTTGCTTATTTAACTTATATGCAGAGTACATCATGAGGAACGCTGGGCTGGAAGAAGCACAAGCTGGAGTCAAGATTGCTGGGAGAAATATCAATAACCTCAGATATGCAGATGACACTACCCTTATGGCAGAAAGTGAAGAGGAACTCAAAAGCCTCTTGATGAAAGTGAAAGAGGAGAGTGAAAAGGTTGGTTTGAAGCTCAACATTCAGAAAACGAAGATCATGGCATCTGGTCCCATCACTTCATGGGAAATAGATGGAAAAACAGTGGAAACAGTGTCAGACTTTGTTTTTTTGGGCTCCAAAATCACTGCAGATGCTGATTGCAGCCATGAAATTAAAAGACGCTTGCTCCTTGGAAGGAAAGTTATGACCAACCTTGATAGTATATTAAAAAGCAGAGACATTACTTTGCCAACCAAGGTCCGTCTAGTCAAGGCAATGGTTTTTCCCGTGGTCATGTATGGTTGTGAGAGTTGGACTGTGAAGAAGGCTGATCGCCGAAGAATCGATGCTTTTGAACTGTTGTGTTGGAGAAGACTCTTGAGAGTCCCTTATACTGCAAGGAGATCCAACCAGTACATTCTAAAGGAGATCAATCCTGGATGTTCATTGGAGGGACTGATGCTAAAGCTGAAACTGCAATACTTTGGCCACCTCATGCGACGAGTTGACTCACTGGAAAAGACTCTGATGCTGGGAAAGGTTGGGGGCGGGAGGAGAAGGGGACGACGGAGAATGAGATGGCTGGATGGCATCACCGACTCTGTGGACATGAGTTTGAGTGTACTCCGGGAGTTGGTAATGGACAGGGAGACCTGGCGTGCTGTGATTCATGGGGTCGCGGAGAGTCGGACACGACTGAGCGACTGAACTGAACTGAATGATTTTAGATACTCAAATGAAATAATGGGAAATGTCTTACTTTTAAATGGTTAATTATTTTAACTTTTAAAATTTCTAAAAGATAGTTGATACTTTATTGGAGTACTCATAAAAGTTGATTTAAAAATTATAATTTTAAAAGTGCTTAATTACTATTTGGATGAACTGACCTATATAAATTACACTTTAAATCCTCTTTCCGAAATTAAATAACAGGGCGGTCCTAAGATGGTGGAGGAATAGGATGAGGAGACCACTTTCTCTCCCATAAATTCATTGAAAGAACATTTAAACACTGAGCAAATTCCACAAAACAACTACTGAATGCTGGCAGAGGACATCAGGCACCCAGAAAGGCAGTCTATTGTCTTTGGAAGGAGGTAGGACAAAATATAAAAGGTAAAAAGAGAGGCAAAAGAGATAGGGAAGGAGATCCATTCCAGGAAGGGAGTCTTAAACAAAAGAGAAGTTTCCAAACACCAGGAAACACTCTCACTGGTGGGTCTGTGGTAAGTCTTGGAATCTCAGAGGGCAACATAACCAGGAGGGAAAATAAATAAATAAATAAAACCCACAGATTATGTGCCTAATGGCAACTCCCAGCAGAGAGAGGCTCCTAGCAGCCCAGACCCTGGCATCTGCCACTAGCAAGTGGGGGCTGGACAGGGAGGCATGGGCTGCATTGTTTAGGGTAGGGATGGGGCCTGAATGCTCTGAGGGCAATCTGAGGGAACTAGCTTGAGATAGCAACACAGATTGTGGGATAGCCAGAGAGAGAGAAATAAACAGAGAGAGAGAGACGTATCCAGTGAAAAGCCCTAACCTAAGACACTGCCAGGCCCGCTAACAGAACAAAGGACTGACCAGAGCTAACTGGCTGTGGACCAGCCCATCCCACTCCAGAGACAGGTAGGTGGGAAATAATCACCGAAGCCCAAGACACCCAGAGAGTCCGAAACGGGATAAACCCAAGGTGAAACACCCCAAGACACATATTAATCAAATTAACAAAGATCAAACACAAAGAAAAAATATATTAAAAGCAGCAAAGGAAAAACAACAAATAACACACAAGGGGATCCCCATAAGGATAACAGCTGATCTTTCAATAGAAACTCTTCATATCAGAAGGGAATGGCAGGGCATATGTAAAGTGATAAAAGAGAAAAACCTATAACCCAGATTACTACACCTAGCAAGGATTTCATTCAAATATGAGGGAGAAATCAAAAGCTTTACAGACAAGCAAAATGTGAGAGAAATCAGCACCACCAAACCAGCTCTCCAACAAATGCTAAAGGATCTTCTCTAGACAGGAAACACAGAAAGGGTGTATAAACTCGAACCCAAAACAATAAAGTAATTGGCAACGGGATCATACTTATCAATAATTACCTTAAATGTAAACGGGTTGAATGCCCCAACCAAAAGACAGAGACTGGCTGAATGGATACAAAAACAAGACCCCTGTATATGTTGTCTACAAGAGACCCAGCTCAAAAGGAGGGACACATACAGACTGAAAGTGAAGGGCTGGAAAAAGATATTCCACGCAAATAGAGACCAAAAGAAAGCAGGAGTAGCAATACTCATATCAGATAAACTAGACTTTAAAATAGAGGCTGTGAAAAGAGACACTACATATTGATCAAAGGATCAATCCAAGAAGATATAACAATTATAAATATATATGCACCCAACATAGGAGCACTGCAATAGGTAAGGCAAATGCTAGCAAGTATGAAAGGGGAAATTAACAATAACACAATAATAGTGGGAGACTTTAATACCCCACTCACACCTATGGATAGACCAACTAAACAGAAAATTAACAAGGAAGCACAAACTTTAAATGATACAATAGACCAGTTAGACCTAATTGATATCTGTGGGATATTTCACCTCAAAAGAAGGAATTTCACCTATTTCTCAAGTGCACATGGAACCTTCTCCAGGATAGATCACATCCTGGGCCATAAATCTAGCCTTGGTAAATTCAAATAAAGTGAAATCATCCCCAGCATATTTTCTGACAGCAATGCAATAAGATTAGATGTGAATTACAGGAGAAAAAATATTAACATCTCCAACATGGAGTGTGAACAACACGATGTTGAATAACCACCAAATCACAGAAGAAATCAAAAAAGAAATAAAAATATGCATAGAAACGAATGAAAATGAAATCAAAACAACCGAAAACCTATGGGACACTGTAAAAGCAATGTTAAGGGGAAGGTTGATAGCAATACAGGCATATCTCAAGAAACAAGAAAAAAGTCGAATAAATAACCTAACTCTACAACTAAAGCAACTAAAAAAGGAAGAAATGAAGAAACCCAGGGTTAGTAGAAAGAAAGAAATCTTAAAATTTAGGGCAGAAATAAATGCAAAAGAAACAAAAGAGACCATAGCAAAAATCAACAAAGCTAAAAGCTGGTTCTTTGAGAAGACAAATAAAATTGACAAATCATTAGCCAGACTCATCAAGAAACAAAGAGAGAAGGATCAAATCAACAAATAGAAAAAAAAAAAAAATTTGGTGAGATCATAACAGATAACACAGAAATACAAAGGATCATAAGAGACTACTATCAGCAATTACATGCCAACAAAATGGACAACTTGGAAGAAATGGAAAAATTCTTAGAAAAGCACAAATTTCCAAAACTGAATCAGGAAGAAATAGAAAATCTTAATAGTCCCATCACAAGCACAGAAATTGAAAGTGTAATCAGAAATCTTCCAGCAAACAAAAGCCCAGGTCCAGACGGCTTCACAGCTGAATTCTACCAAAAATTTAGAGAAGAGCTAACACCTATCCTACTCAAACTCTTCCAGAAAATTGCAGAGGAAGGCAAACTTCCAAACTCATTCTGTGAGGTCACTGTCACCCTAATACCAAAACCAGACAGAGATGCCGCAAAAAAGGAAAACTACAGGCCAATATCACTGATGAACATAAATGTAAAAATCCTTAACAAAATTCTAGCAAACAGAATCCAGCAAAATATTAACAGGATCATACATCATGACTAAGTGGGCTTTTTCTCAAGGATTCAAGGATTCTTCAATATCCGCAAATCAACGTAATACACCACATAAACAAATTGAAAAACAAAACCTATATGATTATCTCAATAGATGCAGAGAAAGCCTTTGACAAAATTCAACTTTCATTTATGATAAAAACCCTCCAGAAAGCAGGAATAGAAGGAACGTACCTCAATATAATAAAAGCTATATATGACAAACCCAGAGCAAGCATTATCCTCAATGGTGAATAGTTGAAAGCATTTCCCATAACGTCAGGAACAAGAGAAGGGTGCCCACTCTCACCACTACTATTCAACATAGTTTTGGAAGTTTTGACCACAGCAATCAAAACAGAAAAATAAATATAAGGATTCCAGATTGGAAAAGAAGAAGTAAATCTCTCACTGTTTACACATGACATGATCCTCTACATAAAAAAAAAAAACAACAACAACAACTTAAAGACTCCACCAGAAATTTACTAGAGCTAATCAAACAGAAATCCTTTGTATTCCTACACACTAACAATGAGAAAACAGAAAAAGAAATTAAGGAAAAAAGCCCATACACCATTGCAATGAAAAGAATAAAATACTTAGGAATATATCTACCTAAAGAAGCAAAAGACGAATACATAGAAAACTTTAAACACTGATGAAATAGATCAAAGAGGACACAAATAGATGGAGAAAAGTACCATGTTCATGGATTGGAAGAATCAATATAGTGAAAATGAGTATAGTACCCAATGAAATATATAGATTCAATGCAATCCCTATCAAGCTACCAATGGTACTTTTCACAAGGCTTGAACAAACAATTTCACAATTTGTATGGAAATACAAAAACTTCAAATAGCCAAAGCAATCTTGAGAAAGAAGAATGGAACTGGAGGAATCATCCTGCCTGACTCCAGACTCTACTACAAAGCTACAGTAATCAAAACAGTATGGCATGGGTACAAAGACAAATATAGATGAATTGAAGAAAATAGAAAGCCCAGAGATAAAGCCATTCACCTATGGGCACCTTTACTTTGACAAAGGAGGCAAAAATATACAATGGAGAAAAGAAAATCTCTTGAACAAGTGGTGCTGGGAAATTTGGTCAACCACTTGTAAAAGAATGAAACTAGAACACTTTTTTACACCGTACACAAAAATAAACTAAAAATGGGTTAAAGATCTAAACATAAGACCAGAAACTATAAAACTCCTAAAGGAAAACATAGGCGAAACACTTTCTGATATAAATCACAGCAGGATCCTCTATGACACACCTCCCAGAGCAATGGAAATAAAAGCAAAAATAAACAAATGGGAGCTAATTAAAATTAAAAACTTTTGTACAACAAAGGAAAATATAACCAAGGTGAAATCACAGTCTTCACAATGGGAGAAAATAATAGCAAATGAAGCAAATGACAAAGAATTAATCTCAAATATATACAAGCAGCTCCTGCAACTCAATTGCAGAAAAATAATCGACCTAATCAAAAAGTGGGCCAAAGAACTAAACAGACATTTCTCCAAGGAAGACATAGAGATAGCTAAAAAAAAAAAAAAAAAAAATGAAAAGATGCTCAACATCACGCATTATCAGAGAACTACAAATCAAAACCACAATGTTGTACCATCTCACACCTGTCAGAAATGGCGGCTATACAAAAGTCAACAAGCAATAAATGCTGGAGAGGGTGTGGAGAAAAGGGAACTCTCTTACACTGTTGGTAGGAATGCAAACTATTACAGCCACTATGAAGAACAGTGTGGAAATTCCTTAAAAAACTGGAAATAGAACTGCCATATGACCCAGCAATCCCACTGCTGGGCATACACACTGAGCAAACCTGAATTGAAAGAGACACGTGTATCGCAATGTTCATCACAGCACTGTTTATAATAGCCAGGACACGGAGGCAAGCTAGATGTCCATCAGCAGACCAATGGATAAGAAACCTGTGGTACATACACACAATGGAATATACAGTTCAGTTCAGTTCAGTTCAGTCACTCAGTCTTGTCCGACTCTCCGCGACCCCATGAATCACAGCACGCCAGGCCTCCCTGTCCATCACCAACTCCCGGAGTACTCTCAAACTCATGTCCACAGAGTCGGTGATTCCATCCAGCCATCTCATTCTCCGTCGTCCCCTTCTCCTCCTGCCCCCAACCTTTCCCAGCATCAGAGTCTTTTCCAGTGAGTCAACTCGTCACATGAGGTGGCCAAAGTATTGCAGTTATTACTCAGCTATTAAAAATACATTTGAATCAGTTCTAATGAGGGGGATGAAATTGGGGCCTATTATACAGATTGGGCTTCCCTGGTGGCTCAGAGGTTAAAGCGTCTGCCTGAAATGCAGGAGACCTGGGTTCGATCCCTGGGCCAGGAAGATCCCAGGGAGAAGGAAATGGCAACCCACTCCAGTATTCTTGCCTGGAGAATCTCATGAATGGAGGAGCCTGGTGGGCTACAGTCCCCGGGGTCACAAAGAGTCGGACACGACTGAGTGACTTCACTCATTCACATACAGAGTGAAGTAAGCCAGAAAGAAAAACATCAATACAGTATCAGTTCAGCTCAGTTCAGTCGCTCAGTCGTGTCAGACTCTCCGCGACCCCATGAATCACAGCACGCCAGGCCTCCCTGTCCATCACCAACTCCCGGAGTTCACTCAAACTCATGTCCACAGAGTCGGTGAGGCCATCCAGCCATCTCATTCTCGGTCGTCCCCTTCTCCTCCCGCCCCAAACCTTTCCCAGCATCAGAGTCTTTTCCAGTGAGTCAACTCGACGCATGAGGTGGCCAAAGTATTGCAGCTTCAGCTTTAGCATCAGTCCCTCCAATGAACATCCAGGATTGATCTCCTTTAGAATGGACTGGTTGGATCTCCTTGCAGTATAAGGGACTCTCAAGAGTCTTCTCCAACACCACAGTTCAAAAGCATCGATTCTTCGGTGATCAGCCTTCTTCACAGTCCAACTCTCACATCCATACATGACCAGGGGAAAACCATTGCCTTGACTAGACGGACCTTGGTTGGCAAAGTAATGTCTCTGCTTTTTAATATACTATCAAGGAAGGTCATAACTTTCCTTCCAAGGAGCAAGCGTCTTTTAATTTCATGGCTGCAATCAGCATCTGCAGTGATTTTGGAGCCCCAAAAAATAAAGTCTGACACTGTTTCCACTGTTTTTCCATCTATTTCCCATGAAGTGATGGGACCAGATGCCATGATCTTCGTTTTCTGAATGTTGAGCTTCAAGCCAACAGTGAGCTTCAACAGTATACTAACGCATATATATATATGGAATTTAGAAAGATGATAATGATAACCCTGTATGCAAGACAGCAAGATAGACACAGATGTATAGAACAGTTTTTTGAACTCTGTGGGAGGGGGCAAGGGTGGGATGATTTGGGGGAATGGCATTGAAGCATGTATATTATCATATGTGAAAAGGATCGCCAGTCCTGGTTCGATGCATGATACAGGATGCTCGGGGCTCGTGCACTGGTATAACCCAGAGGGATGATATGCGGAGGGAGGTGGGTTCACTGTGGGGAACACATGTACACCCGTGGTGGATCCATGTTAACGTATGGCAAAACGACTACAATATTGTAAAGCAATTAGCTTCCAATTAAAATAAATAAGTTTATATTAAAATTATATGTCAAAATTTCACTCCCATTCACTATAGTTTATGTTGAATATGTATATATACACCACTAAGATAAAGAAAAGAAAAGTAGATTTTCTTCCGTGGACATTTTGCTGAGTCTATAAATATCATTAGAATTTAGAATCACAATCAATTACTCATTCTTTATTTTGTTGAAGTATCAATCAATTTGTTATCCTATTGGAATATTTTTCTTGATATTACTTACAGTAATTAATGAAAACATTAATGAAATTATGCACAAATGTCTTTAGAGAAAGAAATCTTTATTTATTTTTTTAAGTAGTTAAATGATTTATTTATTTCCTTTTCTACCTCACCAACTTTCTAGCACTCTGAATTAAAGCACTACTCTCTTGATTGACACATGCCAAGTCCTTGTTTTTGTTATTAATATCTTCAAAGTGCAAAACTTTGATGCTTACTGTGGTAACATTGTTCCAGTATGTATATGTATGTGTGTGTGTGTTTATTTATACATACACATCTTTATTTTTATATGTAAACACATATACAAAGTAACTTATTTCTTTCAAATTGCTCTGTTTTTACTACACAGTCTGTTCTATTTTTATGATATTTTCTACCACTCAAACAGATATGTTCAAGATTTACAGTGTGTAGATAAAATAATTGATCATTCCTAGGCATTGTGTACCAATACTTTAGGTAAGACAGTTTATCTATTGGGATAATTTAAGTCATAGAAAATGAAATGAAGCAGTTATTTCTAATAGGTAATATGATATTGTATTCATTTTAAAGCAGTTACAATAATTTAATAGGTAAATAGGATGTACATTAATTTATACTTTATTTATAGTCACCTATGCAGAGACAGGGTTTAAAGAAATATAAATATACTGTAGTTCAAATTAAACTATTAAATATTAAAAACTGTGTTTACTGATTATTTTTTCCTTTATATCTAAAGGTGGATAGTTATCTTATTTTCCCTTTTAGACAGATTTTTCATCCTGTCCAGTACACGTTGTTTTAGGTCATTTCTCTACTTGGATGCAAAGCTAGAAGACCTTTGCTAACTCCCTCGCCATGAGGTGTGTTCACATGGCAAAGTTTTAGCCAACAAAATGCCAATGAAATGAGACATGCCACATCCAGTCCTGCCTCCCCCCCCCCACCTTTAAACCATCTAACCATTCTCTGCCATGGTGACTGGAGAAGATTCATGTTTTGTGCTGAGAGCACATTTAAGCTATCATAACCTGAATAAGATTGAACCAAATAACTCTTTATAAAGGTGTGGTTGGGGGTAGAACCCAGAGTGATAGTATACTATCCTGGGCCATAGTACAACTACCATCCAGGGGCATCTTCCAGGAGCTGAGACCTTTTCAGGAGGACTGACCAGCCCCTAGGACACCACATAAACATCCAGGGAGTGTAGATCCAGACACTATTTGCTGACCTCCTGAATTTTCTGCCAGTGTTCCCCATTGATGGAACACATGAAAGTCAGGGGACAAGGAAGTTTATATTCATTTGCTAGTGCTGCCTCATCAGATTCCCACAAAATGCATGACTTCCACAAGTGACATTTATTGTCTCACAATTCTGTAAGCTAGAAATCAAAGTTCAAGGTGTCATCCCATTTGTTTCCTTCTGAGAATTAAGAGATAAATATGCGTTCCCAAAAGTGAGAGTTCCAGAGAAAAACATCTATTTCTGCTTCATTGACTATGCCAAAGCCTTTGACTCTGTGGATCACAACAAATTTTGGAAAATTCTTAAAGAGATGGGAATACCAGACCACCTGACCTGACTCTTGAGAAATCTGTACGCAGGTCAAGAAGCAGCAATTAGAACTGGACATGGAACAACAGACTGCTTCCAAACAAGAAAAGGAGAACATCAAGGCTGTATATTGTCACCCTGCTTATTTAACTTAGATGCAGAGTACATCATGCAAAATGCCAGGCTGGATGAAGCAAAGGCTGGAATCAAGATTGCCTGGAGAAATATCAATAACCTCAGATATGCAGATGACACCACCCTTATGGCAGAAAGTGAAGAATAACTAAAGAGCTTCTTGATGAAAGTGAAAGACAAAAGTGAAAAAGTTGGCGTAAAACTCAACATTCAAAAAACTACGATCATGGCATCTGGACCTATCACTTCATGGCACATAGAAGGGGAAACAATGGAAACAGTGAGAGACTTTAAAATTTGGGGATACAAAATGACTGCAGATGCTGATTGCAGCCATGAAATTAATAGACGCTTACTCCTTGGAAGGAAAGTTATGACCAACCTAGATAGTATATTAAAAAGCAGAGACATTACTTTGCCAACAAATGTCTGTGTATTCAAAGCTCTGGTTTTTCCAGTAGTCACATATGGATGTGAGAGTTGGATTATAAATAAAGCTAAGCACCAAAGAATTGATGCTTTTGAACTATGTTGCTGGAGAAGACTCTTGAGAGTCCCCTGGACTGCAAGGGGATCCAACCAGTCCATCCTAAAGGAAGTCAGTCCTGAATATTCATTGCAAGGACTGATGCTGAAGCTGAAACTCCAATGCTTTGGCCATCTGATATGAATAACTGACTCCTTTGAAAAGACCCTGATGCTGGGAAAGAATGAAGGCGGGAGAAGAAGTGGACGACAGGATGAGATGGTTGGATCGCATCATTGACTCAATGGGCATGAGTTTCAGTTAATTCTGGGAGTTGGTGTTGGCCAAGGAATCCTGGAGTGCTTCAGTCCATGGGATTGCAAAGAGTCAGATGCAACTGAGAGACTGAACTGAATTGAACTGGACCCTCTCCTTGGCTTTTAGATAGCTGTCTTCCCCTTCTGCCTTTACATCATCTTCCTTCTATGCATGTCACTCTGTGTCCCAATTTCCCCTTTTATAAGATACTGGTCATATTGGATTAAGGCCCATGCTAATGACACCAGTTTAACTTGATTACCTTTTTAAAGACTCTGTCTTCAAATACTGTCACATTATGAGATACTAGAAATTAGCACTTCAGAACAGATTTTCTGGAGACAAAATTGAACCCGTAAGAGAGACCATTGATGTGAACTACAAAGATTAATTTGAAAAGACTGGAACCAAGAAGAAGACTGCAGAGAGGATCTGAAGAGGGACAGAAATGTAGACTCTGGTATGTACTGCAGCTTGAAAGTGAAAGTGAAAATGAAATTGCTCAGTCGTGTCAGACTCTTAGCAACCCCGTGGACTGTAGTCTACCAGACTCATCTGTCTACGGGATTCTCCTGGCAAGATACTGAAGTGGGTTGCAATTTTCTTCTCCAGGGGTCCCTGAACCCAGGGTTCGAACTGAGGTCTCCCACCTTGCAGGCAGATGCTTTACCTTCTGAGCCACCAGGGAAGCCCCACAGCTTAGCCTATTATATTAAGGAAAGTGAATACTTCTTTGATCACATTGTCTGCTCTCTTGCCCAGTAGGTCTCTCTTGACTATGATATAGTTAACAGTATTATGGTGGATTTTAATGACCTGTACTCTCTGATTGCCACTGATTTTGCTGACCTTATACTCACTTTTCCTACCAATGGACTCAAGTACACATTACTTCTTTCTTCTCCTTCTTTGATCCTATTTCTCATTAAGGAACATCCTTTCGTCATCATCTAACAGAAACAGTATAGTGTGTTGAGGGTTTTGTATTTAGTGCTGTGTCACTTGAGAAAATATTTGTTTATGTGTGCATTTTGTTGCTAAACAACAGTCTTCCTAGTGTCATCGACTCTTCATATAATCACTATGTTGTTGTTTTTCTTTATAACTCACCGTAATTTCTCATATGTCCACGTGACTATGAACAAACAGTAAGTAGTAAAGGATTCTGTCATGGGTAACTGAATCTGTTCTTATTTGTTCTAGTGTTTTGTTCTGTCCAGATCTTAGTATAGGATCTATCTAACTTTAACCAAAGGCCAAACTAACAAATTTTCCAATGGGAGACTTTTTTGAGAATTGATAGCACTTACGAAATTTATGTACAAATCAAGATGTACTCAGAGCTTAAGACTAACACTGCAAAAGAAGTGGGTTTTTTGCTGTTGTTGCTGCTGCTTTCTTTAATGCAGGGGTGTATTTTTAATTGGTAGACCATTAACAAAATTTTCAAGTTCCATAGTTGAGGAGATACTTTTATTTATATTTTTGAATTCCAAATTCTCCCTCTCTTTAAGGTACGCTATACACAAAAATAAACTCAAAATGGATTAAAGATCTAAATGTAAGACCAGAAACTATAAAACTCTTAGAGGAACATAGAGAGAACACTCTCTGACACAAATCACAGCAAGATCCTCTATGACCCACCTTCCAGAGTAATTGAAATAAAAACAAAAATAAATAAAGGACCTAATTAAAAGGTTTTGCACAGTGAAGAGGCAGCCTTCAGAATGGAAGAAAATAATAGCAAATGAGGCAACTGACAAAGAATTAATCTCAAAAATATACAAGCAGCTCCTGCAGCACAATTCCAGAAAAATAAATGATACAATCAAAAAATGGGCCAAAGAACTAAACAGACATTTCTCCAAAGGCATACAGATGGCTACCAAACACATGAAAAAATGCTCAACATTCCTCAAAATGAGAGAAATGCAAATCAAAACTACAATGAGGTACCATTTCACACTGGTAAGAATGGGTGCTTTTAAAATGTCTACAAACAATAAATACTCGAGAAGGTGTGGAGAAAAGGGAAGCCTCCTACACTGTTGGTGGGGATGCAGACTAGTACAGCTACTATGGAAAACAGTGTGGAGATTCCTTAAAAACCTGGAAATAGAACTGCCATACGACATAGCAATCCCACTGCTGGGCATACACACCAAGGAAACCAGAATTGAAAGAGACACGTGTACTCCAATATTCACTGCAGCACTGTTTACAGAGTAGCTGATCGTGGAAGCAACCTAGATGTCCATCAGCAGATGAATGGAGAAAGAAGTTGTGGTATACATATAGAATGGAATATTACTCAGGTATGAAAAGAATGTATTTGAGTCAGTTCTAATGAGGTGAATGATACTGGAGCCTACTATACAGAGTGAAATAAGTCAGAAAGAGAAACACCAATACAGTATATTAATGCATATATATATAGAACTTAGAAGGATGGTAACAACGATGCTATATGCATGACAGCAAAAGAAACACAGATGTAAAGAACAGACTTTTGGATTTTGTGGGAAAAGGCAAGTGTGAAACGATATTAGAGAATAGCATTGAAACATGTATATTACAGTATGTAAAATAGATTACCAGTGCAAGCTCAATGTATGAAGCAGGGCTCAAATTTGATGCTCTGGGACAACCCAGAGGGATGGGGTGGGGAGGGAGATGGGAGGGGTGTTCAGTATGGGGGGACACCTGTACACTCATGGCTGATTCATACTGATATGTGGCAAAAAACCACAATCAGTTTAGTCACTCAGTCGTGTCTGTCTCTGAGATCCTATAAATCAGCACGCCAGGCCTCCCTGTCCATCACCAACTCCCGGAGTTCACTCAAACTCATGTCCATCGAGTCAGTGATGCTATTCAGCCATCTCATTCTCTGTTGTCCCCTTCTCCTCCTGACCCCAATCCCTCCCAGCATCAGTCTTTTCCAGTGAGTCAACTCGTCACATGAGTTGGCCAAAGTATTGGAGCTTCAGCTTTAGCATCAGTCCTTCCAATGCACAACCAGGACTGATCTCCTTTAGAATGGACTGGTTGGATCTCCTTGCAGTATAAGGGACTTTCAAGAGTCTTCTCCAACACCACATTTCAAAAGCATCAATTCTTCGGCAATCAACTTTCTTCACAGTCCAACTCTCACATCCATACATGACCACGGGAAAAACCACAGCCTTGACTAGACAGACCTTGGTTGGCAAAGTAATGTGTCTGCTTTTTAATATGCTATCTAGGTTGGTCATAACTTTCCTTCCAAGAAGTAAGCGTCTTTTAATTTCATGGCTGCAATCAGCATCTGCAGTGATTTTGGAGCCCCCCAAAATACTAAATATCTCTAATTAAAATAAATAAATTGATTAATTAAAAAAAGAACTAGAGAAAAAAAAGAACTAGGTTAGATGCTATGTAGACCCTTAACTGAGGAAAACAATCCATAAATAAGTATATACATACATTTTCATAATACATTTATTTATATGTGTATTATGTATATGCATGCATATGTATATGTATAATGAACACTCCGATATTTTAATAATATGATGTAGTAATATATAATTATATGCTAACATGAAATATATGATGTGATAATGTAATATATGCAATGGTCATCAAAATACATGTAGTATATTAAAAACATAATACACCATGTGTTGTGTTAACAACATAATTAACATAAAGGCCATGCACAGTTATTATAAATATACTAACAAACATCAGTAAATTACACTCTTAGTATAATATTATACTCTCAGATTTGTGTCTGCCAAGGGCTACCTACATGGCTACCTTAGGCTCTCCCAGCACCTCATTCTTCACTGTACCAAGGTGTTCATGAGTGAGGTGACAAAAGCTTATCTATTCCTATTTGTTTTTCCTCTTCATGTGCATGTGCTGTGGTTTATCAGCCTAACATCACTGTTTGGTCTCATTCATAACCCATTTTCTTTTTCATTAAAAAAGATAGTATCTCACTAAAATAGTTTTAGTGTATGTACTTTTAATACCTTTTCTGTGCCAGTTGTGAGGCAGTGGTAAATAATTCATCTGCCAGTGCATGAGACACAGGAGATGCAGGATTGGTACCTGGGTTGGGAAGATCCCCTGGAGTAGGAAATGGCAACCCTCTCCAGTTTTGCTGCCTGGAAAATTTAATGGTCTGAGGAACCTGGTGGGATGCAGTCCATGGAATAGCAAAGAGCTGGATATGACTGAATGACTGACCATGAGTATTTCACCCAACTTAAGTGTTCCTTATTGTCCTACCTTTTCCTATTAGTTAAGCAATCACACATTTCCTTTGTAAAAGGCTCATGCTACTCTGCAGAACATCTTGTCTTTCCTTCTTCAAAAAACAATGAGCTTTTCAAATCACTTTTTTTGGAGAATATTTGTTGCTGTTTTTATGAGAGAGCCCTTCATCAAGAGCAGGGCACAGTCTTGCTGTTCTCTCATGATTCCATTAGAGCCTGGGAGGAAAGACACTTCTTCTAAGTTCATATTCAAGGGAAAGTCATCGTCCAACAAGAAAGAGATAAAAGAGTGTAGAGCTGGGAGTGCTATGTGTGCAAACCATTTACCTTTACTTTCAAAATATGTTAAAGGTAAAAAAGTATGACCTTAGCATTCCTGACATGAGTTAAAATTGAAATAGAAGGTCTCTCTCTCTTTTTCCTTTTTTCTTCTAGGAGTATATTTTAAATGTGTAGAAAACAAAAATTAGTGATGCCCCATTCTTGTTCTTTTTCAGTTCAGTTCAGCCACTCAGTTGTGTCCGACTCTTTGCGACTCCATGGACTGCAGCATGCCAGGCTTCCTGGTCCATCACCAACACCCGGAGTTTGCTCAAATTTATGTCCTTCGAGTCGGTGATGCCATCCAAACATCTCATCCTCTGTCATCCCCTTCTCCTCCTGCCTTCAATCTTTCCCATGTCAGGGTCTTTTCGAATGAGTCAGTTCTTCCCATCAGGTGGGAAAAATATTGGAGTTTCAGCTTCAGCATCAGTCCTTCCAATGAATTTTCAGGACTGATCTCCTTTAGAATGGACTGGTTGGATCTCCTTGCAGTCTAAGGGACTTTTAAGAGTTTTCTCCAACACCACAGTTCAAAAACATCAGTTCTTTGGTGCTCAACTCTAATTATGGTACAGCTTTCACATCCATACATGACTACTGGAAAAACCATATCCTTGATTTTACAGACCTTTGTCGTCAAATTAGTGTCTCTGCTTTTTAATATGCTGTTTAGGTTGGTCATAGCTTTACTTCCAAGCAGCAAGCATCTTTTAATTTCATGGCTGCAATCACCATCTGCAGTGATTTTGGAGCCCAAGAAAATAAAGTTGATACTGTTTCCACTATTTCCCCATCTATTTCCAATGAAGTGATGGGACCAGATACCATGATCTTCATTTTCTGAATGCTGAGTTTCAAGCCAAAATTTCACTCTCCTCTTTCACTTTCATCAAGAGGTTTTTAGTTCCTCTTCACTTTCTGCCATAAGGGTGGTATCATCTGCATATCTGAGGTTATTGATATTTCTCCCAGCAATCTTGATTCCAACTGGCTCTTCTTCCAGCCCAGCGTTCTTCATGATGTACTCTACATATAAGTTAAATAAACAGGGTGACAATATGCAAACTTGAGGTACTCCTTTTCCTATTTGGAACCAGTCTGTTGTTCCATGACGAATTCTGACTGTTGCTTCCTGACATGCATACAGGTTTCTCAAGAGGCAGGTCAAGTAGTCTGGCATTCCCATCTCTTTCAGAATGTTCCAGAGTTTATTGTGATCCACACATTCAAAGGCTTTGGCATAGTCAATGAAGCAGAAATAGATGTTTTTCTGGAACTCTCTTGCTTTCTCCATGATCCAGCGGATGTTGGCAATTAGATCTCTGGTTCCTCTGCCTTTTCTAAAACCTGCTTGAACATCTGGAAGTTCATGGTTCACATATTGCTAAAGCCTGGCTTGGAGAATTTTGAGCATGATTTTACTAGAGTGTGAGATGAGTTCAATTGTGTGATAGTTTGAGCATTCTTTGCATTGCCTTTCTTTGGGATTGGAATGAAGACTGACCTCTTCCAGTCCTGTGGCCACTGCTGAGCTTTCCAAATTTGCTGGCATATTGAGTACAGCACTTTCACAGCATCATCGTTCAGGATTTGAAATAGCTCAATTAGAATTCCATCACCTCCACTAGCTTTGTTCGTAGTGATGCTCTCTAAGGCCCACTTGACTTCACATTGCAAGATGTCTGGCTCCAGGTGAGTGATCACGCCATCGTGATTATCTTCATCGTGAAGATCTTCTTTGTACAGTTCTGTGTATTCTTGCCACCTCTTCTTAATATCTTCTGCATCTGTTAGATCCATACCATTTCTGTCCTTTATCGAGCTCATCTTTGCATGAAATGTTCCCTTGATATCTCTAATTTTCTTGAAAAGATCTCTTGTTTTTCGTATTATGTTGTTTTCCTCTATTTTTTGCATTGATCGCTGAGGAAGGCTTTCTTATCTCTCCTTGCTATTCTTTGGAACTCTGCATTCAGATGATTATATCCTTCCTTTTCTCCTTTTCTTTTCACTTCTCTTCTTTTCACAGCTATTTGTAAGGCCTCCTCAGACAGCCATTTTGCTTTTTTGCATTTCTTTTCCATTGGACTGGTCTTGGTCCCTGTCTCCTCTACAGTATCATGAACCTCCTTCCAGAGTTCTTCAGGCACTCTATCTGTCAGATATAGTTCCTTAAATCTGTTTCTCACTTCCACTGTATAATCGTAAGGGATTTGATTTAGGTCATGTCTGAATGGTCCAGTGTTTTTCCCTACTTTCTTCAATTTCAGTCTGAATTTGGCAATAAGGAGTTCATGATCTGAGCCACAGTCAGCTCCTGGTCTTGTTTTTGCTAACTGTATACAGATTCCCCATCTTTGGCTGCAAAGAATATAATCAATCAGATTTCAGCGTTGACCATCTGGTGATGTCTATGTGTTGAGTCTTCTCTTGTGTTGTTGGAAGAGGGTGTTTGTTATGACCAGTGCATTCTCTTGACAAAACTCTATTAGCCTTTGCCCTGCTTCATTCCGTGCTCCAAGGCCAAATCTGCCTGTTACTCCAGGTGTTTCTTGACTTCCTACTTTTTCATTCTAGTCCCCTATGATGAAAAGGACATCTTTTTGGGGTGTTAGTTCTAAAAGGTCTTGTAGGTCTTCATAGAATCGTTCAACTTCTGCTTCTTCAGTGTTACTGGTTGGGGCATAGGCCTGGATTACTGTAATATTGAATGGTTTGCCTTGGAAACGGACAGAAATCATTCTGTCGTTTTTAAGATTGCATCCAAGTACTGCATTTCGGACTCTTTTGTTTACCATGATGGTTACTCCATTTCTTCTAAGGGATTCCTGCCCACAATAGTAGATATAATGGTCATCTGAGTTAAATTCACCCATTCCAGTCCATTTTATTTCACTGATTCCTAGAATGTCAATGTTCACTCTTGTCATCGCTTGTTTGACCACTTCCAATTTGTCTTGATTCATGGACCTAACATTCCAGGTTCCTATGCAATATTGCTCTTTACAGCATTGGACCTTACTTCTATCACCAGTCACATCCACAACTGGATATTGGTTTTGCTTTGGTTCCATCCCTTCATTCTTTCTGGAGTTATTTCTCCACTCATCTCCAGTAGCGTACTGGGCACCTACCGACCTGGGGAATTCCTCTTTCAATATCCTATCATTTTGCCTTTTGATACTGTTCATGGGGTTCTCAAGGCAAGTATACTGGTTTGCCATTCCCTTCTCCAGTGGACCACTCTTGGCTGTGGTCCATGTGATCAGATCGACTAGTTTTCTGTTATTATGATTTCAGTGTATCTGCCCTCTGATGCCCCCTCGCAATACCTACTGTCTTATTTGGGTTTCTCTTACCTTTGTCGTGGGATATCTCTTCACAGCCGCTCCAGCAAAGCGCAGCCACTGCACCTTACCTTGGATGAGTGGTGTGGCCTCAAGGCCGCCCCTCCTGACCTTGAACATGGAGTAGCTCCTCTTGGCCCTCCTGTGCCCATGCAACCACAGCCTATTGGACTTGTGGTAACTCCTCTAGGCTGCCGGCCCTGGCCTCGGGCTTTGGGTAGCTCCTTTTGGCCGCACTTCTTTGCATGGTCGGTTGCACCTTACCCGTCATCTCTGGTGTCTGCGCTGCCGGAGCTGGCGTCTCTGGCGTCTGCGCATGGCTACTGGAAAAGCCATAACTTTGACTATACAGACTTCTGTCAGCAAAATTTACTTGTTGGCAATATTTCTACTTTTTAATGCTCTACTAGGTTTGTCATAGCTTTTCTTTTAACTTCATGGCTGCAGTCACCATCTGCACTGATTTTGGAGCCTCAGAAAATAAAATCTGCCACTATTTCCATTTTTCCCCCATCAATTTGCCATGAAATGGTGCTGTACAATATCTACCATATGTAAGATGATACTGTTCTATATGTAAGATTAAACATGAAAGTTGTAATCTTATTCAATTATTGGAATATTTGAATACCAAGGCTTTCTACAAGATTAATAGTTTAATAATGACTCTACAATGACTGGATAATTAAAAAGGACATATATTATCTAACCCTATTTCTAGAACATTATTGCCGTTATCAGTGTCATTCATGAGTGATAATTCAAAGAAAGAATGGGTATTTATTGTTTTCTAGAATACGTATTACTAACTAAATGTTAAGAAATGATTCACAACTGAAAATGTAATTGACACTTTATTTTGTGTGTGTGTGTCTTGGAGATGATGTCTAGGAAAAATAGAGGGTATTTGTTATATGTGGATATATTTGTGAAAAATTTTCTGTTAAAGAAGTCTCAACTTGAGAAAAGACTACATATATCATGACTATAATTCACATAGAAAGTTATACTTAAACTGTTTATTAAGAAGCCCTGTGTTCACTCTTGATTCTATCAGTGAGCAGATCAGAAGCCACATATTAGCTGCAGAAATTCTTTGTGACTTAGTTATCTTCATTTCTGTTATATCTAGAAAGAGGAGCTTGAAGTGAATTTATAGTGGAAAAGATTATAACTTGCTTCTGTCTTAATAATAAAAATGATAAATTCAGTGATTAAAAAGAATTCCTTTTATAAAATATATTTTTCTTTTTCTTGGAAAAATGTTTTCCATGTTTAATACTTTATAGTTCCACATTTCTATAAATTGTGTCAAATTTCCCTTAAAATCCAAATTTACATAGTCCATTTAAATTCATCTCAATTAGCTTAATATCTAGAAATAAAGCAGGAGAAAGGGAAAAAAAAATAGCATTCACCCACTGCTTTGTACTGTGAAGTTTTGTTAAATACTCTTTTCATGTTTTAAAAAATGTTTTTTTTTTTTTTCTGGCAATTTAAGGCTTATTCAATTTTGAATGCTTTTGTGGGAACTAAGCCTAAGGAAAAGAAATGCAAAAGAGCGAAATGGCTGTCTGAGGAGGCCTTACAAATAGCTGTGAAAAGAAGAGAGGCGAAAAGCAAAGGAGAAAAGGAAAGATATAAGCATCTGAATGCAGAGTCCCAATGAATAGCAAGGAGAGATAAGAAAGACTTCCTCAGTGATCAATGCAAAGAAATAGAGGAAAACAAGAGAATAGGAAAAACAAGAGATCTCTTCAAGAACATTAGAGATTCCAAGGGAACATTTCATACAAAGATGAGCTCAATAAAGGACAGAAATGGTATGGACCTAACAGATGCAGAAGATATTAAGAAGAGGTGGCAGGAATACACAGAAGAACTGTACAAAAAAGATCTTCACGACCAAGATAGTCACGATAACATGATCACTGACCTAGAGCCAGACATCTTGAAATGTGAAGTCAAGTGGGCCGTAGAAAGCATCACTACGAACAAAGCTAGTGGAAGTGATGGAATTCCAGTTGAGCTATTTCAAATCTTGAAAGATGATGCTGTGAAAGTGCTGCACTCAATATGCCAGCAGATTTGGAAAACTCAGCAGTGGCCACAGGACTGGAAGAGGTCAGTCTTCATTCCAATCCCAAAGAAAGGCAATGCCAAAGAATGCTCAAACTCCCGCACAATTGCACTCATCTCACACGCTAGTAAAGTCATGTTCAAAATTTTCCAAGCCAGACTTCAGCAGTATGTGAACCGTGAACTCCCAGATGTTCAAGCAGGTTTTAGAAAAAACAGAGGCACCAGAGATCTAATTGCCAACATCCGCTGGATCATGGAGAAAGCAAGAGAGTTCCAGAAAAACATCTATTTCTGCTTCATTGACTATGCCAAAGCCTTTGACTGTGTCGATCACAATAAACTGTGGAACATTCTGAAAGAGATGGGAATCCCAGACCACCCGACCTGCCTCTTGAGAAACCTGTATGCAGGTCAGGAAGCAACAGTTAGAACTGGATATGGAACAATAGACTGGTTCCAAATAGGAAAAGTTGTACGTCAAGGCTGTATATTGTCACCTTGCTTATTTAACTTTTATGCAGAGTACATCATGAAGAATGCTGGGCTGGAAGAAGCACAAGCTGGAATCAAGATTGCTGGGAGAAATATCAATAACCTCAGATATGCAGATGACACTACCCTTATGGCAGAAAGTGAAGAGGAACTCAAAAGCCTCTTGACGAAAGTGAAAGAGGAGAGTGAAAAGGTTAGTTTGAAGCTCAACATTCAGAAAACAAAGATCATGGCATCTTGTCCCATCGCTTCATGGGAAATAGATGGAAAAACAGTGGAAACAGTGTCAGACTTTATTTTTGGGGGCTCTAAAATCACTGCAGATGCCGATTGCAGCCATGAAATTAAAAGACGCTTACTCCTTGGAAGGAAAGTTATGACCAATCTTGATAGTATATAAAAAGGCAGAGACACTACTTTGCCAACCAAGTTCCGTCTAGTCAAGGCAATGGTTTTCCCGTGGTCGTGTATGGATGTGACAGTTGGACTGTGAAGAAAGCTGATTGCCGTAGAATCGATGCTTTTGAACTGTGGTGTTGGAGAAGACTCTTGAGAGTCCCTTATACTGCAAGGAGATCCAACCAGTCCATTCTAGAGGGGATCAATCCTGGATGTTCATTGGAGGGACTGATGCTAAAGGTGAAGCTGCAATACTTTGGCCAACTCATGCGACGAGGTGACTCACTGGAAAAGACTCTGATGCTGGGAAAGGTTGGGGGCGGGAGGAGAAGGGGACGACGGAGAATGAGATGGCTGGATGGCATCACCGACTCTGTGGACATGAGTTTGAGTGAACTCCGGGAGTTGGTGATGGACAGGGAGGCCTGGCGTGCTGTGATTCATGGGGTCGCGGAGAGTCGGACACGACTGAGCGACTGAACTGAACTGAAGCATATTTCTAAATAAATTATGAAATATTCATTCCATTTACAGATTTTCATGGATTGATTTGTTCAAGGATTGTAATTCAATGGTAATTTATAGAGCAAGAATTATTCACATAATGCAAAAAAAAAAAATCAAAGCAAACACTACTGAAATTAAGAGACAGAGAATGCAGTTTAAGATTGGCAGAGACTCTTCATTGTAGCCCAATGAATATATCATAAATATGAGCTGCAGAGGCAGACTTAAGAAAATACATGATTATAAGGCAAACTCAGAGAGAATTATTCAAGTAGCTGAATATTTCTTTCTCTGAAAGCAATTAGCAGTGTTTTGAAAGGAAACACAACACCTATGATCACAATATTTCGTTTTACTAGCAAATGGAAATTGATAATTATAGAATATTCTTCAATAGTCACTCATAAGTTAGTAGAACATAAATCATGTCACTTTCTTGCTTAAAACATTTCTTTCTGCCTGCTGTCTGTGACAGAATTTCTCGCCATTGATTTTATAGAATCTTTGAAGCCCATTCTCTCTCCTTTTTCATTTAGTGTGGAGTGCCAATTATCCCAGGAATACTTACAGAGCAGACACCTTTCCCATATTCATCTGCATTCTCAATTCTGTCATGCATCCCTTTCCTGTATGAGGGTCTATTTCAGGGATCATTATTCTATTCCATTGGACAGACTGTCAACCCCAAGCCAATCAAACACTGACTTAATTAGTATATAGCTGCAGGATGCATTTTGTTATGGAGTCATGCAATCCTGCATATTCCCCTTCCTGAGACTGTGTTACTGTTTGCCCTGTATCTTCTGATACAAATATTGGAATCGGTAACATGTGCAAGCATCCTATTAGGCTACATAAACAATAGAAACTGATTTAAATCCGATTAGTTTTATAGAAAAATGTGATATTTTTGTGACATTTTATCACCCTACACAAGGGGGTAACTCCATTTTGAAAGTGCCTCTAAAATATTTTAATACAGTTTTATAACTTTTTTCTATAAGGATCATGTACATATTTTCTTAGGTTCGCTTCTAGAAACCTTATGAATTTGTTGCTATTTTGAATAGTTCTTTGTAATATTGCATATTTAACTCGTGTTAGCATGTTGAAAAGCAATCAACTGTTTTATATTGAGCAACCTTGTTGAACTTTCCTATTTTATTTTTAATAATATTGTATCATTTGTGAGTAAAGTCTTTCTTTTGTTTCTAATTCTTAAACTGTCTATTAGCTTATCACATTGCTTAAGACTATCAGAAGAAACACTGAATTAAAATAAGGAAAATGATATTCATTTTTTTGGTTTGTTTGTTTCGATTTTTCATGGAAGGCTTTTAACAGCTTTGAGTGAAATATTCTGTTCTTTAATTAATGATCCTCCTAACTTATTAAGGGAGCTCATAGATACAGACAAAATACTAGTGGTTGCCAGAGGGAGTGGAGGTGGGACTGGGCAAAATGGATGAGTGCGTCAGAGTGTAAATCTTAAATGTCTTCATCACACACACAAAAAAGAATAAATACAAATTAATTACCTATTCATGAAGTAAAACTTATATTTTAAGGCAAGACAATAAAACGTTAAACATAAAATTATTTCTCTACTCTTTTGGGCCTCTTCCTCCCCTTCACTGTGTACTGTGCATCTGCATTTTGTGTTAATCAATCAACCCTCACTAAGAGAAGAAATACCCATTCAACCATAAAGATTCTTGTTTTTCTTCTTCTGACATTGGTTGGGTTACTCCTTGGAAGACAATATTTCTTTCTCAGTCTTGTAAGGGGTCACGATGAGCCACCACTTATTTTGTATGTACAGGTGTCTTAGATAAACTTCATGTGTAATGCCCATAAGTCATTTCCTCATAGTTCAGTCAGTAAAGAATCTGCCTACAATGCAGGAGACCCAGGTTCGAGTGCTGTGTTAGGAAGATTGCTTGGAGAAGGAAATGGCAATCCACTCCATTATTCTTGCCTGGAAAATCCCATTAACAGAGGAGAATGGTGGGCTACAATCCATGGGGTTGCAATAGTTGGACACGACTTAGCAACTGAACCACCATCATCACTGGTGCAGAACTGGCTGGTGAGATGACCTGGAGAGACGCTGGCTGAACACAATGGAAGTTAACTTAAGAAGAAATGGAGTAGCCATCATGGTCAACAAAAGAGTCCGAAAAGCAGTACTTGGATGCAATCTTAAAAACGACAGAATGATTTCTGTTCGTTTCCAAGGCAAACCATTCAATATTACAGTAATCCATGCCTATGCCCCAACCAGTAACCCTGAAGAAGCCGAAGTTGAATGGTTCTATGAAGACCTCCAAGACCTTTTAGAACTAACACCCCAAAAAGATGTCCTTTTCATCATAGGGGACTGGAATGCAAAAGTAGGAAGTCAAGAAACACCTGGAGTAACAGGCAAATTTGGCTTTGGAGCACAGAATGAAGCAGGGCAAAGGCTAATAGAGTTTTGTCAAGAGAACGCATTGGTCATAGCAAACACCCTCCTCCAACAACGCAAGAGAAGACTCTACACATGGACATAACCAGATGGTAAACACCGAAATCAGATTGATTATATTCTTTGCAGCCAAAGATGGAGAAGCTGTATACAGTTAGCAAAAACAAGACCAGGAGCTAACTGTGGCTCAGATTATGAACTCCTTATTGCCAAATTCAGACTGAAATTGAAGAAAGTAGGAAAAACCACGAGACCATACAGACATGACCTAAATCAAATCCCTTATGATTATACAGTGGAAGTGAGAAATAGATTTAATGGACTATATCTGATAGATAGAGTGCCTGCTGAACTCTGGACGGAGGTTCGTGACATGGTAGAGGAGACAGGGACGAAGACCATCCCCATGGAAAAGAAATACAAAAAAAGCAAAATGGCTGTCTGAGGAGGCCTTACAAATAGCTGTGAAAAGAAGAGAAATGAAATGCAAAGGAGAAAAGGAAAGATATAAGCAACTGAATGCAGAGTTCCAAAGAATAGCAAGGAGAGATAAGAAAGCCTTCCTCAGTGATAAATGCAAAGAAATAGAGGAAAAAAACAGGATAGGAAAAACAAGAAATCTCTTCAAGAAAATTAGAGATTCCAAGGGAACATTTCATGCAAAGATGGGCTCGATAAAGGAGATAAATGATATGGACCTAACAGAAGCAGAAGATATTAAGAAGAGGTGGCAAGAATGCACAGAAGAACTGTACAAAAAAGATCTTTACGACCAAGATAGTCACGGTAACGTGATCACTGACCTTGAGCCAGACATCTTGGAATGTGAAGTCAAGTGGGCCTTAGAAAGCATCACTACCAACAAAGCTAGTGGAGGTGATGGAATTCCAGTTGAGCTATTTCAAATCCTGAAAGACAATGCTGTGAAAGTGCTTCACTCAATATGCCAGCCAATTTGGAAAACTCAGCAGTGGCCACAGGACTGGAAGAGGTCAGTCTTCATTCCAATCACAAAGAAAGGCAATGCCAAACAATGCTCAAACTACCACACAATTGCACTCATCTCACACGCTAGTAAAGCCATGCTCAAAATTCTCCAAGCCAGGCTTCAGCAATATGTGAACCGTGAAATCCCAGATGTTCAAGCAGGTTTTAGAAAAGGCAGAGGCACCAGAGATCAAATTGCCAACATCCGCTGGATCATGGAGAAAGCAAGAGAGTTCCAGAAAAATATCTATTTCAGCTTCATTGATTGACTATGCCAAAACCTTTGACTGTGTGGATCACAATAAACTGCGGAAAATTCTGAAAGAGATGGGGATACCAGACCACCCGACCTGCCTCTTGAGAAACCTGTATGCAGGTCAGGAAGCAACAGTCAGAACTGTACATGGAACAACAGACTGGTTCCAAATAGGAAAATGATTACGTCAAGGCTGTATATTGTCATCTTGCTTATTTAACTTATATGCAGATTACATCATGAGGAACGCTGGGCTAGAAGAAGCACAATCTGGAATCAAGATTGCCGGGAGAAATATCGATAACCTCAAATATGCATATGACACTACGCTTATGGCAGAAAGTGAAAACTCAAAAAGTCAAAAGCCTCTTGATGAAAGTGAAAGAGGAGAGTGAAAAGGTTGGCTTGAAGCTCAACACTCAGAAAACAAAGATCATGGCATCTGGTCCCATCACTTCATGGGAAATAAATGGAAAAACAGTGGAAACAGTGTCAGACTTTATATTTTTGGGGCTCCAAAATCACTGCGGATGCTGATTGCAGCCATGAAATTAAAAGACACTTACTCCTTGGAAGGAAAGTTATGACCAACCTTGATAGTATATTAAAAAGCAGAGACATTACTTTGCCAACAAAAGTCCGTCTAGGCAAGGCTATAGTTTTTCCCGTGGTCATGTATGGATGTGCGAGTTGGACTGTGAAAAAAGCTGATCACGGAAGAATTGAAACGTGGTGCTGGAGAAAACTCTTGAGAGTCCCTTGTACTGCAAGGAGATCCAACCATTACATTCTAAAGGAGATCAATCCTGGGTGTTCATTGGAAGGACTGATGCTAAAGCTGAAACTCCAATACTTTGGCCACCTCATGCGACGAGTTTACTCACTGGAAAAGACTCTGATGTTGGGAAAGTTTGGGGGCGGGCGGAGAAGGGGACGACCAAGAATGAGATGGCTGGATGGCATCATCGACTCGATGGACATGAGTTTGAGTGAACTCCGGGAGTTGGTGATGGACAGGGAGGCCTGGCGTGCTGTGATTCATGGAGTCGCGGAGAGTCAGACACGACTGAGTGACTGAACTGAACTGAACTGAACTGACCTAATTATATTACTAGCTATATTATTTGTTTCTGCACGTTTTATAAGGTTATTGCTTCTTATATTAACATATTTGTGACTAAGACTCTGATAAAACTAATGATGATTAGGTGTCTTGAAATAATTTATCAAACATATAGTTCTATAAGAGCAATGATTTTAACAGTGTAACTCTAGATATGAGAAGAATAAGGAGTGAAATACTGCCAGGACTATAACAGCCAAGTAAGACCGGAAGTTCAGAGACTTTTGTTACTATCAGTAGGGCCTACAACACCTCTCAACAGAAAATTGGATTAAAGATGTACAGAGCATGGCCCTGACCATTAGAATAAGACCCAGTTTCCCCTAGTATCAGTTTCTCCCAATAAAAGCTTCCATAATCCTCTTATCGTTCTCCATCCGAGGGCAGACAGACTGAAAACCACAAACCAGAAAACTAACCAGTCTAATCACATGTACTACAGCCATGTATAACTCAATAAAACCATGAGCCATGCCATGTAAGGCCACCCAAGATGGACGTGTCATGGTGGAGACTTCTGACAAAATAAGATACACCAGACAAGGGAATGGCAAACCACTTCAGTATTCTTGCCCCTGAGAACACCATGAATAGTATGAAAAGGCAAAAATATATGGCACTGAAAAATTAACTCCCCAGGTCAATAGGTGCCCAATATGCTACTAGAGATCAGTGGAGAAACAACTCCAGAAAGAATGAAGAGACACAGCCAAAGGGGGAGGGGGAAGCACCCAGTTGTGGATATGACTGTTGATGGAAGCAAGGTCCAATGCTATAAAGAGCAATATTGCACAGGAATCTGAAATGTTAAGTCCATGAATCAAGGAAAATTGAAAGTGTTCAAACAGGAGATGGCAAGATTGAACATCAACATTTTAAGACTCGATGAACTAAAATGGACTGGAATGGGGGAATTTAACTCAGATGACCATTATATCTACTACTGTGGACAAGAATCCCTTAGAAGCAATGGAGTAGCCATCATAGACAAAAAAAAAAAAAAAAGAGTCCAAAATGCTGAACTTGGATGCAATCTCAAAAATGACAGAATGATCTCTGCTCATTTCCAAGGCAAAACAATCAGTATCACATTAATCCAAGTCTGTGTCACAACCAGTAATGCTGAAAAAGCTGAAGATCAATGGTTCTATGAAGATACAAGACCTTTTAGAAATAACACCCCCAAAAGATGTCCTTTTCTTATAGGGGGCTGGAATGCAAAAGCAGGAAGTCAAGAAACATCTGGAGAAACAGGCAAATTTGGAGTACACAATGAAGCAGGAAAAGGCTAATAGAGTTTTGCCAAGAGAACACACTGGCCATTGCAAACACACTTTTCCAACAGCACAAGAGAAGACTCTATACACGGACATCACAAGATGGTCAATATTGAAATCAGACTGATTATATTCTTTGCAGACAAAGAGGGAGAAGCTCTATACAGTCAGCAAAAACAAGACAGGGAGCTGGCTGTGGCTCAAATCATGAACTTCTTACTGCCAAATTCAGGTTTAAATTGAATGAAGTAGGGAAAACCTCTAGACCATTAAGGTATGACCTAAATCAAATCCCTTATGATTATACACTGGTAGTGAGAAATAGTTTTAAGGGACTAGATCTGATAGAGTGCCTGATGAACCATGGATGAAGGTTGTTGACATTGTACAGGAGACAGGGATCAAGACCATCCCCAAGAAAACAAATTGCAAAAAAAGCAAAATGGCTGTCTGAGGAGGCCTTACAAATAGCTATGAAAAGAAGAGAAATGAAAAGCAAAGGAGAAAAGGAAAGATATACCCATTTGAGTGCAGAGTTCTAAAGAATAGCAAGGAGAGATAAGAAAGCCTTCCTCAGTGATCAATGCAAAGAAATAGAGGAAAACAGTAGAATGGGAAAGACTGGAGATCTCCTCAAGAAAATTAGAAATACCAAGGGAACATTTCATGCAAAAATGGGCTCAAGAAACGACAGAAACGTTATAGACCTAAGAGAAGCAGAAGATATTAAAAAGAGGTGATAAGAATACACAGAAGAACTGTGCAAAAAAGATCTTCATGACCCATATAATCACGATGGTGTGATCACTCACCTAGAGCCAGACATCCTGGATTGTGAAGTTAAGTGAGCCTTAGGGAGCATCACTACAAATAAAGCTAGTGGAGGTGATGGAATTCCAGTTGAGCTATTTCAAATCCTAAAAGATGACGCTATGAAAGTGCTGCACTCAATATGCCAGCAAATTTAGAAAACTCAGCAATTGCCACAGTACTGGAAAATGTCAGTTTTTATTCCAATCCATAATAAAGACTCGAGAGTCCCTTGGGCTGCAAGGACATCTAACCAGTCCATCCTAAAGGAAATTAGTTCTGAATATTCATTGGAAGGACCAATGTTGAAGCTGAAACTCCAATACTTTGGCCACCTGATGTGAAGATCTGACTCATTGGAAAATACCCTGAAGGTGGAAAGATTGAAGGCAGGAGGAGAAGGGGAAAACAGAGGATGTGATGGTTTGATGGCATCACCAACTCGATTGACATGAGTCTGGGATAACTCCAGGAGTTGGTGACGGACAGGGTAGACTGTCATGTTGCAGTCCATGAGGTCGCAACTAGTCGGACACTATTGAGCAACTGAACTGAACCGAACTGAACTGACTCCTTTCTAACTTTTGTACTAAAGTCTAATTTAGCTTTATTAAATTGGGTCATATGAATTTCCGTTTCTAATACCTGATTTTTTTTTTTTTTTTTACTTACTGTCCAAATTCTCTATCAACATATGAAACTGTTAATTTTACAAAATCCTAAAACAACTACAAAATATTTAATTTAATGTACTACTGTTATTTTTCGGTTGCTCATTCGTGTCCGACTCTTTGTGACAGCTTAGACAGCAGGACACCAGGCTTCCTTGTCCTTCTCCATCTTCCGGAGTTTGTTCAAATTCATGGCCATTGAATCAGTGATTCCATCCAAACTACTGCCTTCTGTCATCTCCTTCTTCTCTGCCTTCAGTATTTTCCAGCATCAGGTTCTTTTTCTAATGAGTCTGCACTTTGCAACAGGTAGCCAGAGTTTGGAGCTTCAGATTCAGCATCAGTTCTTCCAATGAATATTCAGGCTTGATTTCCTTTGGGATGATTGGTTTTATTTCCTTGCAGTCCAAAGGACTCTCAAGAGTCTTCTCCAACACCATAGTTCAAAAGCATAGATTCTTTGCCATTCAACTTTCTTTGTGGTGCAAATGTCACATACATAAATGACTACTAGATAAACCATAACTTTGAGTAGAAACACTTTTGTTGGCAAACTAATGTCTCTGCTTTTTCATAGGCTGTCTAGGTAACTCATAGCTTTTCTTCAGAGGAACAAGTGTCTTTTAAATTCATGGCTGCATAACCATATGAGTGATTTTTGAGCCCAAGAAATTAGTCTCACTCTTTTCATTTTTTCCTCATCTATTTGCCGTGAAGTTATGGGAACAGATGACATAATCCTGGTTTTTTGAATGTTGAGATTTAAGCCAACTTTTTCACTCTCCTCTTTCACTTTCATCAGGAAGCTGTTTAGTTCCCCTTCACTTTCTTCCATAGTGGTATCATCTGCATTTCTGCTTTTATTGATATTTCTCCCGATAATCTTGATTCCAGCTTGTGCTTCATCCAGCCCTCCATTTCACAAGATGTACTCTGCACAGAAATTAAATAAGTGAGGTGACAATAGACAACCTTGATGTATTCTTTTCCCAATTTGGAACCAGTCCATTGTTTCGTGTCCAGTTCTGCTGCTTCTTGACTTGTATACAGGTTTCTAAGGAGGCAGGTGAAGTGGTCTGGTATTCCCATCTCTTTAATGGTTTTCCAAAGTTTGTGTTGATCCATACAGTCAAAGGTCATAGCTTAGTCAATGAAACAGGAGTAGATACTTTTCTGGAATTCTCTCTTTTTCTGCTGCTGCTGCTGCATCGCTTCAGTCATGTCCGACTCTGTGTGAACCCATAGACGGCAACCCACCAGGCTCCCCCTTCCCTGGGATTCTCCAGGCAAGAACACTGGAGTGTCTACCATTTCCTTCTCCAATCCTAGAAAGTGAAAGTGAAGTTGCTCAGTCATGTCAGACTCTTCACGACCCCATGGACTGCAGCTTACCAGGCTCCTCCGTCCATTGGATTTTCCAGGCAAGAATACTGGAGTGGGTCGACATTGTCTTTTCTATTTCTATGATCCACCAAATGTTGGCAATTTGATCTCTGGTTCCTCTGCCTTTTCTAAGTCCAGATTAAATATCTGGAAGGTCTTGGTTTACATACCGTTGAAACCTCACTTGTGTAGTTTTGAGCATTACATAGCTAGCTTGTGAATTGAGTGCAATTGTGTGGTAGTTTGAGAATTCTTTGGCACTGCTTTTCTTTCGGAGAAGGCAATGGCAAGCCACTCCAGTACTCTCGCCTAGAAAATCCCATGGATGGAGGAGCCTGGTAGGCTGCAGTCCATGGGGTCGCTAAGGGTCGGACATGACTGAGCGACTTCACTTTCACTTTTCACTTTCACACATTGGAGAAGGAAATGGCAACCTACTCCAGTGTTCTTGCCTGGAGAATCCCAGGGACGGGGGAGCCTGGTGCTTTTCCGTCTATGGGGTCACACAGAGTCGGACACGACTGAAGTGACTTAGCAGCAGCAGCATTTCTTTAGGATTGGAATGAAACTGTCCTTTTCCAATCATGTGGCTACTGTTGAGTTTTCCAAATTTATTTGCAAATTGAGTACAGCACTTTAAAAGAATCATCTTTTAGAATTTGAAAGAGCTCAACTGGAATTCCATCAGCTAGCTTTGTTTGCAGTGACGCTTCCTAAGGCCCATTTGACTTCATATTCCAGGATGTCTGGCTCTCAGTGAGTGATCACACCTTAGTTGTTATCTCGGTCATTAACATCTTTTTTGTGGAGCTCTATGTATACTTGCCACTTCTTAATGTCTTCTGCTTCTGTTCAGTTCAGTTCAGTTCAGTTCAGTCTCTCAGTCGTGTCCGATTCTCTGTGACCCCATGAATCACAGCACGCCAGGCCTCCCTGTCCATCACCAACTCCCAGAGTTCACTCAAACTCATGTCCACAGAGTCGGTGATGCCATCCAGCCATCTCATTCTCGGTCGTCCCCTTCTCCTCCCGCCCCCAACCTTTCCCAGCATCAGAGTCTTTTCCAGTGAGTCAACACGTCGCATGAGGTGGCCAAAGTATTACAGCTTCAGCATCAGTCCTTCCAATGAACACCCAGGATTGATCTCCTTTAGAATGGACTGCTTCTGTTAGGTCCATACAATTTCTGTCCGTTATTGTGCCCACTTTTGCATAAAAGGTTCCCTTGGTATCTTTAATTTTGTTTAAGATATCTCTAGTCTTCCACATTCTTTTGTTTTTCTCTATTTCTTTGTATTGTTCACTAGGAAGGTTTTCTTTTCTCTCCTTGTTATTCTTTCTAACTCTGAATTCAGATGTATGTATGTTTCCTTTTCTCCTTTGTCTTTAGCTTCTCTTTTTTCCTCAGCTATTTGTAAGGCCTCCTTAGACAACCATTTTACCTTTTTATATTTCTTTTTCCTGGGGTTGGTTTTGATCACTGCCTCATGTACAGTGTTATAAACTTCTGTCCATAGTTCTTCAGGCACTCTGTCTATCAATTTAATCCCTTGAATCTGTTGTCACTTTCACTGTATAATTGTAAGGGATTTGATTTAGGTCATACCTGAATGGCCTAGTGGTTTTCCCTACTTTTTTCCACTTAAGTCTAATTTTCCAATAAGGATTTCATGATCTGAGCCACAGTCACCTCCCAGTTTTTATTTTGCTGACTGTATGGAGCTTCTCCACCTTCAGTTACAAAGAATATAATTAGTCAATTTCAGTACTGACCATCCGGTTATGTCCATGTGTAGAGTCATCTCTTAGATTTTGGTAGAAGGTGTTTGCTACGACCAGTACGTTCTCTTAGCAAAACTCTTCTAGGCTTTGCCATGCTCATTTTGTACTCCAAGGCCAAACTTGCCTCTTATTCCAGGTTATCTTTTGACTTCCTACCTTTGCATTCTGGACTCCTATGATGAGAAGGACTTTTTTGTTGTTGTTAATGTATAATGTACTGATTAACCATACAAATAAGTGAACTCGTAATTATAGCAGATAAATTTTAGTTAGGAGCCCTGGGTATAATAATACAATATATCACCTAAAATCATGGGATCTTGGATAAATATTTTAGCCTACTTGATCCTCTTAGTTTCTTTCATCAATACAGTAACAATAACAATATTGTTCTGTTATCATATATGTGGGAGTTCTAAATAAAGTATATATTCCAGTCTGTATTTGGGAAAGGAGAATCCTACAAAGAAACAAAGAAAACTTTGAAAAGTTTATTTTTTAAATAGTTATCACATGAATAAGCCCTACATTTTTCTGTGGCAGATATTTAAAAGGTCTGAAGCACATGGTATGTCCACATTAAGCAGATCTAGGTAGAACATGAAAGGTTCCAAGGTCGTGTGTGATTGAGCTTCTGTGAGGTCCAAACATGTCCTCTGGCTCCATTATTCTAAGAACAGCTCATTTAAAAGAAAATACTTTACAAGAATAAAGTCTATGAGCAAAATTAAATTATTAAGTAATAATTATTATTTTATAAATTTTGTTCATAATGCCCATTCATACCCCTTTATATTTTCCTCTTTACACACATTATCTAATTTGATTCCCACTTCAATATGAAAGGTGTGTAAGGACTGGTTTTTATGAACCCTATATTTCTACCTAAGAAACTGAGGCTTAGAAAAGATAATTTGACTACAACTTTAATCTTAGTAATGGTCACCTTTTATCAAAATTCATGTTCTTTAACAGTTATTTTATTCTGTGTGAACAGACTGTTATCAATTTTTTAAAATATGATCTTTAGAATTCTTTTAAAAAATACTCACTAAAAAAAATATGTCCGCTGTGGATCCTCATATGGAATTCTTACATTCTCTGTAGTGTAAGAGAGCAGTGTAATGAGGTGTATCTAAACGTACAAACCATGCCCCACTTCCTAGTGGTCTCCAAAGTGTTTATAGTCTAGTTTTTGAGGAATTGCCTTTTAAAACACACACACACACATAATCATTGAGCTCTTATCTAGTTTACTATAAATATTTGATTACTAAAGGTACTCTGAAATTAAGCTGCCATTTTATAATGTTTCCTCCTCCTCCTTTTGTTGGTTATTAAGAAAAATTATAGGCTCTCAGGGTCTTCCTGGTGAGCTGGAAATTTACCTACCTCATAAAACAAATTCAGCTTATGAGAAAAGTACATTCCACAGAGCAACGAGAATTTGGCAGCACTGGGTGACCTTTTTTACCTTCCTAAACTTGTCATTCCCTTGACTGATAAGTTCACTGGGTAAACAAAATGAGTGACTAAGGGCTTTTCTGTTACTCCTGGGCTCTGAGAGCTCCAGAAAGATGCTCATGCAAATTTCAGTTCAGTTCAGCTCAGTCGCTCAGTCGTGTCCGACTCTGTGTGACCCCATGAATCACAGCACGCCAGGCCTCCCTGTCCATCACCATGCAAATTTAGGATGGACTAATTGTTTCAATGCTCAGAAGTCTTTTATTTTACTTTTTCTTTTGATTCTGGTAATTTAAACTTTACATTCATAAGACTAATAATAATAAAATTGAAAAAAAAAAAAACTATTCTGACTGAGTAATTTTATCTGTTCATGTGTATCATAATAATGGACTCTAGGCCACCAAACTTGGATAAATTCAAGTAGAAGGTCATATTGTATATTCATTAGAAGTTATCTGATTTGGACCATAATGGTTGGGTATAAAACAGAAATTAAGCAAGATCTGAAAACTGATTGCTGATATGTTAGCTGAAAATTGAAAGTAAACGTTGCTCAGTCATGTGCAAGTCTGCAACCAAAGTATTCTCTAGGCCAGAATACTGGAGTGGGTAGCCTTTCCCTTCTCTGGGGATCTTCCCAATCCAGGGATCGAATTCAGGTCTCCCACATTGCAGGTGGATTATTTACCAGCTGAGACACAAGAAAAGCCCACGAATACTGGAGTGGGTAGCCTATTCCTTCTCCAGGGTATCTTCCTGACCCAGAAATTAGGGTCTCCTGCATTGCAGGTGGATTCTTTACCAACAGAGCTATGATGTGTAAAACTTGTTACTTTCCAGTACAATAAAGATACAAATTCTACTAGAGTACTGTCCTCTATGCAAAGTAACCAACAGCTCTGTCTTGATAATGATGGGGTTGAGAGCAGGTTGCCCCCAAATACACTACTTTCCTATGTTGATTATTTTGAATTAAACATATTTAAGAAACAGCAAGTGCAGGAAGGACACTCTGACCCTCATTGGTCCACCTCAAAGCAGAAAATAATTGTCCCATATAAAAAGTGTCCTCCATGTATTAGGAAGTGAAGAGACCTCTTATCACCAGAAAGGGAATTCAAAGTAGAGAAGGTTATAGAAACTTTTTCTTTAATATACTACTCCAACCCAAAACTTTCTTGTTTTGTCAAATCCTCCTAAATTTATTGTTTCTTTGTCTGAAAGGTTCAAAATGTGCCTACCTTGGGACTTCTGTAGTTTCATATTTTTGATGAACTCCTGTAATGTCAAATTAAATTTGATTTTTCTCTTGTTAATCTGTTAATTTCACTATTAAACCAACCAAACAACTGAGAAGGGAAAAAAGAAAAGGTTTTCCTGTCCTGCAATATTTTATGTTATAACTATAAAACTTGAAGTATCCTTTTCTAGTTTTCCAGATATAGTGTTGCTTATTTGCAGCAACATTTCAAAAGTAAAATATTTTCTTTTTGCTGAAAAAGTGAATAGTTAATTACTTACTCATATGCAATTAAGTAGAATCATAACACTTTATATTTACTCACCTAATATTTTTTTATGTACTTTATTTTACTATCTATCATATTACTTTAATAATGCCTATAGTCTAATTATCCTCCTCAAGCTGTTGCAACAGTTATCAGCTTTAATTCTTTTCAGTGCTCAGACTTTATGGATAGACAAGGGAGAAATAGAAGAGCTAATAGTGATTATCAATATCTCACCTTGTTACTAGCATTCAGTTTTTAATGAAATGTAATTTTCAATTACACCTGCTCTTTCTACATTGTTATATTTCTGCTACTAACCACAGGGAAGAGTAGAAAGTTAAAACAGAACCATGTGTCTCATAATTGTGGGACCCAGATAATAAAATTAAAGGGAGACTATGCTTCCCAGGTGAAGAAGGAAATGTCAACCCACTCCAGTGTTCTTGCCTGGAGAATCCCAGGGACGGTGGAGCCTGGTGGGCTTCTGTCTATGGGGTCACACAGAGTCGGATGTGACTGAAGTGACTTAGCAGCAGCAGCAGCATGCTTCCCAGCTGGCACTAGTGATGAAGACCTGCCTGCCAATGTGGGAGATGTAAGAAACCTGAGTTTGATACCTGAGTGGGGAAGATACCCTGGAGGAGGGCATAGAAACTCACTCCAGTATTCTTGCCTGGAGAATCCTACGGACAGAGGTAACCAGCAGGCTATAGTTCATAGGTCTCACAGAGTCAGACATGACTGAAGCAACTTGGAATGCATACATACATGCATGTAAAAATGTACAAATAATATGATTCTGTACACACTTACATGTGTACACATAGGAGTACACACACGTATGCAAATACAGAGCAGTCTTTAATGTGTCCACTGATGGGACTGGTTCTTGAACATGAAAATTTTCCTGCATATATAAAAGGTTAAAGGATTAATTTTGAGAATAGCCATATTTAGGAAACTCTAATAAGGCTCAGTGGCCATTAACACTTTAGTATGTCTTCCACTGATATGAAAATTTATCATTATTATAAGTCAAGGCCTAAACCACATACATTTGGCATATTTACTCACTTACTTGAACTATGTAGCAGTTTTTAAAAGCCACTTCAAGTTCTTTTGGAATAAAATGTGGGGAAAAAAGAAATAAATAGTGTATTTTTCACTGTGAGAGTCCAGGGAGGACGGCTTATAAGACAAGAGAGTGACATTCTCAGCATGGCGGTGGTAACCAGGGAGTCAGGATTAGGAAGGAAGACCAGTGGTAGAGAAGAGGAGAAGGCTGGGGGCATTAACAGAAGTTGAGGAACAAGCACATGCAATACCGCTTGTTTTCTGTAGTTACATTTTGAAATACTAAGCCTTATTTTCTTTATATTCCTGTGACTGTTGAAGCTTCTGGTGAGCTAGAAGAAGCACATTTATATTACTGAAAAATGATCTGATCAAGAACAATAATTCTCATAGTAGGAATACTGAATCTGAATTCAGAGGACTTTAATGGGGATTTAGTACTTAGTGTTGCAAATCTGGGGCATAATATCACATCTTTGGGGGCATAATATGATAAAGACAGTTGAGAGCTGAAGAGTGGATGTTTTTGAACTGGTGTGTTGGAGAATACTCTTGAGAATCCCTTGAACTGAAAGGACATCAAACCAGTCAATCCAAAAGTAAATCAATCCTTAATATTCATTGGAAGGACTGATGCTAAAGCTGAAACTCCACTACTTTGGCCACCTGATGCGAAGAACCAGTTCATTGGAAAAGACCCTGATGCTGGGAAAGATTGAAGGCAAGAGGAGAAGGGGACGACAGAGGATGAGATGGTTGGATGGCATTGCTAATTCAATGGACATGAGTCTGAGCAAGCTCCGGGATTTGGTAATAGAAATAGACAGGGAACCCTGGCATGCCGCAATCCATGGGGTCACAAAGAGTTGGACACGACTGAGCGACTGAGCTGAACGATGATATCTTTGGCAAGTGTTTGTTTTTTCAGGTCACACATTTTTAGTGTTGACTCTCTTTTGATTTCAGAGAAATAATTTGGAACTCACGTCACTAATAAAAGAGCTAAATTGTCTTTACCTTTACTAAGCAAAGCAACTAGATTTTCATTCCGGAAAACTACTTTACACCATGTATCTACACTATACCTGTCAATCAATGAATGAATAAACAAACACTTTAAAAGTGATTATTTTCTTATACTAAGCCTTTAAAATGTGTCAATTGTTAGAATGTCTAAAACAATCATTTGATATTTCAATTTTTTCTTATTATTAAAACATCTTCTACTTGACAATTTTATTGAGAAGAAATTTTTTACTGTAACTTAAAATAACTCTCTTACTTCTGATGTTGTTAAAGATAGAGATGTGTAATTTAGAGAATAAATTGCAATAAAATTTGAGAAATAAAATATATGAATTTCTTTGAGAACATGTAAAAATTTGAAGTTTCTTGTCATCTGGATGTCTGTGTACATCTCCGTGAGCTCAGTGGGCTGTGCAGGGTAGCCTGATGTATTAAGGTTAAGAATTAGTCTGATTTCATTTAAGGACTGCTGGATATGTCAGTAAATAGATGGCTTGGTAAAAAATGTATCAGCTCCAAACACTTGGTGTTAGTTTTCACTCACACTCCAGTTATTTGGTGTCACTTTTTCTTGAAGCTTTTGTGGATTCTGTGCTTAATATCACTCTTCTTTAATTTTCCCACTTCTATTTTTAGTTTCCAAAATTTCCACATCTGTTCATTCTGTTTTCAAACTAAAGAGCACTTGTTTATTTGTTTTCCAGCTTCCAAATTTTCACATTTGTTTTTTCCTTTCCAGTATCTTTGTCTTAGTGGGTTTTTACCTCAAAATATATATACATTTTCTCACAATTTATGGAATGTCAGAAGAAAGCTCAGATAAACTTATGTAATTAATAAATCATTTTTAACTGGGATGCTAATTGTTAACCCACATCTTTCAGTTAGATTAACATTATTCTAATATATGTGTGAAAGTGAATGTCACTCAGTCATTTCTGACCCTCTGTTACCCCATGGACTATACAGTCCATGGAATTCTCCAGGCCAGAATACTGGATCTTCCCAACCTAGGGAGAGAACCCAGGTCTCCTTCATTGCAGGAGGATTCTTTAACAGCTGAGCCACCAGGGAAGCCCTTAATAATAGTTATAAGCAAGATGGAGTTAAAATGGAAGACGATATCAGACAAAGATGAGAAGAGATGAGAGGTCGTGCTCAACGACCCTTGTGTTTTTTGAGTATCTGATAAATATTGATAAAGTTTATACACTTTACATGATAAAGCTTTAAAGATTAAAGGGATAGAAAAAGAGCAAATGACTTATGATTTTAGAGGAAAAACTCAATTTAAAGCACCAACAATCAAAAAGTAGGCAAAGAAGGAAAGATAAAAGGAAAAATTCCTGAAAACACAGGACAGAAGATGAGGTAGTACTTTTTAATTTATCTGAAATCACAAGTTTAAAAGTGTTTCACTTGACTCCTCTTTACACCATTTACAGTGATAAACCTCAACATGTGAAAAGGCTGTTTCCCAAACTTGTTAATGTTGTAGCAAGATTACTCTATGTTTTAGTAAAGCAGGAGAAATATTGGAAGGAGAGATGGGTTTGACTAGAGACCCCTCTCAAGGTCTAGAGTATGCTATGGGGAAATACCCCCTCAAAACTAAATAGCTGAGGAATTGTAAGTAGAAGTTTTAAGATATTCTGAAGGTACTGTATTGTAATGGAAGTACAGTCAGTTCAGTCACTCAGTCGTGTCCGGCTCTCCGCGACCCCATGAATCACAGCACGCCAGGCCTCCCTGTCCATCACCAACTCCCAGAGTTCACTCAAACTCATGTCCATAGAGTCAGTGATGCCATCCAGCCATCTCATTCTCGGTCGTCCCCTTCTCCTCCCGCCCCCAACCTTTCCCAGTATCAGAGTCTTTTCCAGTGAGTCAACTCGTTGCATGAGGTGGCCAGAGTATTGCAGTTTCAGCTTTAGCATCAGTCCTTCCAATGAACAGCCAGGATCGATCTCCCTTAGAATGGACTGGTTGGATCTCCTTGCGGTACAAGGGACTCTCAAGAATCGTCTCCAACACCACAGTTCAAAAGCATCAATTCTTCGGCAATCAGCTTTCTTCACAGTCCAACTCTCACATCCATAAATAACCACTGGGAAAACCATAGCCTTGACTAGACGGAACTTTTTTGGCAAAGTAGTGTCTCTGCTTTTTAATATATTATCAAGTTTGGTCATTACTTTCCTTCCAAGAAGTAAGCGTCTTTTAATTTCATGGCTGCAATCAAAGAGATAAGAATTGTTAAAAGATATTAACATGAAGAATAGGACTTTCCTTAAAGTTATTTAAAAACTGGAAATCAAGAACAAGTAAGCACAGACCCTTTTTGTCTAAAAAGTTCAAGGGAAGCCTTGTGAGAAGGAGTTTCTTTTCTTTCTGGAGCAATTATGGAAGAAGGATATTGAAACAATTTTTCATCCTTGTGGGTAAAATTGAAATTATTTATAATTAAAAGTCATATGTAAAGTTTATCGATTGTATGTAGCTCAAAGAAGTAAATAGAAAATAAAGTTTTTGATGGTTTTGGCAGAACATATAGCAAAATATTTTTGTGAATTTGGGAAAAAAAACATTTATTTTAAAAGATAAAAAAAGAATAAATCATAAATAAAAGGAGGGATATTTTAGAGGATAAAAATTAAAAACTTTGTTAATCTGAAAATGCTAAAGAAAATAAGATAAATACTAAAAAAAATATAACTGACAAGAGATCGGTATCTCTAAAGATTAACATAGACAAGTCAAACTGTAATTTAGTAAGAATAAATGCAATTCATATAGTCAGAAACGTATAGAAGTCTTGGAGAAACTTTTCTCAATAGAGAATACATGAATTACCAATAACATAGGAAAACTGCTAATGTTTATTAGTATTCTAGGTTTGCAAATTTCTCCAGTGAGATATTTTTTTACAACTACTATGTAGCAAAAATTATACAATCTGAAAATACCAGTTGTTCCCAAAGCTATGAAATAACTGAGCTGTTATAGAATTTGACTGGGATTCAGATGAAATTATTTTTGAAAAGTTGAATGTTTTTGCCCTGTATGATGCACACGTCCACTTCTATTCTTATGCCCCAAACAACTATTGTTCATACATACTAGGAAAAATGCAATGTGCATCAACATGAAAGATTCTAATAAGCAAAATGTTCATCTAAAAGAGTAAGCAGTAAGAAAACATAATATATATATATTAGTTTAAAATTTATATAAGCTTAAAAACATCCAATAAAACTTTGTGCTGTTGGAGGTTGGTTATTATATGTATTTTACTAATATATTATATCACATATATTGTATTTTTATATTGTTTAGTGGTATATGATTATGCAGAAAAACTAAAGAAGGATAAAAAGCAAGCTCTGGAATGTTACTGATAATGTTCTATGTCTTAAGTTGTGTGGACATTAGGGGTAGGCATACTTCTTTCCCTTATCTCTTATTCTTTATTCAGGTAGGATGTAAGTCTTCGTTGTATTTATTCACCATGTAATAAAAACAAATTCAAAAGCTAAATAAAACTTAATAATAGGGAATGGGATGGTGGCTAGGCTAGAAGCTTCTGGCTTGTTGTCTGTGGTACTCTGAATTATGCAATTTCACCCCAAGAAAGTCTGTCTCAACTTTAAATTGCACATCTGACTGAAGACTCTGCTGTATCTATGTCAGACATTGCACTTATTTAAGTCCTAGTTAACTTGTTATCTATTTTAGGAAGCTTAGCTGTGGCCTAGGAATAAATAAGTGAAAATCTGAGGCAGATACAAATATGCTCCTAGTTCTTGTGGTCTGTACTATCTAAATTTTCACTCATATGTTTGGACTTCTTAAATGAAATCACTTAAATATTTAGCTTTCTTAGTTATTTCTTCAGGGTGTGTCTTCCTGTCCAATCCTCTTCACTGCTACTGACATTTGTGCAGTTTTCTGAAAAAATAGGGAAAGACTACAAAGAAGTATAAAAAACATGATTAATGCAACATATATTAAAGTCTGCTTATCGACTCAAATATTTTCAATAACTCAGTCTCAAAACTCACTACCTTATGTGTGTAAGTGATGCATTGCTCCTTTCCTTAAACAGGGTTCAAAAAATTCACATATAATTGGTTCTATGTTCATTCTTCTGGCACCTTTCAAGCTCCTGTGAATACAGTGAATCTTGGAAGAGGGTGTGGAATCATTTTCAGTTCTTTCGCAATACAATTTTCCACAGGCAAAGGCCCTGCCTCTTTACCTTTATTGAGGCAACAAGATCCTTTCCCTCTCTGCCTTGAAAAATTTATAAACTGGTGATGGCTGTAGCTTATTTCTTTAGTCTTCCAAAGAAGTCATGTTCAGAAACAGGAGGATTTGAGAATCATTCCTCAATAGGTTAGAGAAGGAGATTTTCATTTCAATTTGCCAGAATAAATGAGTTGGCTCACTACATTCATGCTTTAATTCAGTTGTTCAGCTATGTTGGAATGAGAGCACACTATGAGTCAAAAACTGATTCAATCCTGAAGGATGGGGTGGGGAAAGAAGAGGGATGGGGACACATGTACACCCATGACTGATTAATGTTGATGTATGGCAAAAACCACTATAATATTGTAAAGTGACCAGTCTCCAATTAAAATAAATAAGTAAAGTTTTTTAAAAAAGAGGAAAAAAATCGATTCAAAACATTTATCTTCTTGATTTTTCTCTCAAGAGATTAATTTTTCTCACTTGGAAAGGAAACTGTTTCTTATCCTTGATGAAATTTCTAATAACTTTGTTTTCTCAGACTTTCTGTGCCCTTTAAAGTATATGCTGGAATTTTCCTGGTGGTGCAGTGATAGAAATCCACCTGTCAGTGCAGTGGATATCCATCCCGGGTCCAGAAAGAGTCCACATGTCATGGAGCAACCAAGCCTATGCACCACAAGTACTGAATCACATGTTCTCTTGGCCCCATGAGCCACAACTACTGAGCCCACACACCACAAATTCTGAAGCCTGTGTCCCTAGAGACTATACTCTGCAACAAGAGAAGCCACCACAATGAGAAACCAGCACACCTCAAGAAGTCCTGCTTGAGGCAACTAGACAGAGTCCATGCAAAGCAACAAAGACTCAGCAAAGTGAGAAATAAAAATTGAAACAAATAAAGTATATTCTGGAACTGTATTAAATAAGGATACTAGAATTCACTAAAGAACGAAATGGAATAACTGAATAAACATGAACTAGACTCATCTGCAGACAAGATTCTAGGAGCCCACAAGTCTTCAGTTCTAGAGATGGTACTAAAGTAAGTCAGGTGATAGAATAATTCTGTATAAAAGATGCTAGGATCCTACAAGGATCAGGTCCCCCAATCATCTGAGACTGGCCTTGACTGAGCTTATTGTAGATTGTTTGGCTTTGGAAGTCAGCATAGGGAATATGTAAGAGATATGTCAGCATAGGGGATATGTAGGAGATGGCAAGATGAACGTCAACATTCTAGGGATCAGTGAACTAATATGATCTGCAAAGGGTGAATTTAACTCAGATGACCATTATATCTACTCCAGTAGGCAGGAATCCCTTAGAGGAAATGGAATGGCCATCATAGTCAACAAAAGAGTCTAAAATGCAGTCCTTGGATGCAAAATAAAAAACGATAGAGTGATCTCTGTTCGTTTCCAAGGCAAACCATTCAATATCGCAGTAATCCAAGTCTATGCGCTGATAAGTAATGCTGAAGAAGATGCAGTTGATCAATTCTATGAAGACCTAAAAGATCTTTTAGAACTAATACACAACAAAGATGTCCTTTTCTTTATAAGGGACTGGAATGCAAAAGTGGGAAGTCAAGAAACATCCGGAGTAACAAACTTTGGCCTTGGAGTACAGAATGAAGCAGGGCAAAGGCTAATAGAGTTTTGCCAAGAAAACACACTGGGCATAGCAAACATTCTCTTCCAATAATACAAGAAAAGACTCTACACATGGACATCACCAGATGGTCAACACTGAAATCAGATTGATTATACTCCTTGCGTCAAACATGGAGAAGCTATATACAGTCAGTAAAACAAGACTGGGAGCTACTGTAGCCCAGATCACGAACTGCTTATTGCCAAATTCAGACTTAAATTGAAAAAAGTGGGGAAAGCCACTAGACCATTCAGATATGACCTAAATAAAATCCCTTATAATTATACAGTGGAAGTGAGAAATAGATTTAAGGGACTAGATCTGGTAGATAGAGTGCCTGAAGAAATATGGACAGAGGGTGGTGACATTGTATAGGAGACAGGGATCAAGACCATCCCCAAGGAAAAAAAAATACAAAAAAAGCAAAATTGCTGTCTGAGGAGGCCTTACCAATAGCTGTGAAAAGAAGAGAAGTGAAAAGCAAAGGAGAAAAGGAAAGATATATCCATTTGAATGCAGAGTTACAAAGAATAGCAAGGAAAGAAAAGAAAGCCTTCCTCAGCGATCAATGCAAAAAAAAAAAAAATAGAGGAAAAAAATAGAATGGGAAAGACTAGAGATATCTTCAAGAAAATTAGAGATGCCAATGGGAACAGTTCATGCAAAGATGGGCTCGATAAAGGACAGAAATGGTATGGAACTAACAGAAGCAGAAGATATTAAGAGGTAGCAAGAATACAAAGAAGAAGTGTAAAAAAAGATCTTCACGACGCAGATAATCACGATGGTGTGATAACTTACCTAGAGCCAGACATCCTGGATGTGAAGTCAAATGGGCCATAGGGAATATCACTATGAACAAAGCTAGTGAAGGTGATGGAATTCCAGTTGAGCTATTTCAATCCTAAAAGATGATGCTGTGAACATGCTGCACTCAATATGTCAGCAAACGTGGAAAACTCAGCAGTGGCCACAGGACTGGAAAATGTCAGTTTTCATTCCAATCCCAAAGAAAGGCAATGACAAAGAATGCTCGAACTGCCACACAATTGCACTCATCTCACATGCTAGTAAAGTAATGCTGAAAATTCTCCAAGCGTGGCTTCAGCAATATGTGAACCGTGAACTTCCAGATGTTCAAGCTAGTTTTAGAAAAGACATAGGAATGAGATATCAATTTGTCAATATTTGCTGGATCATTGAAAAAGAAAGGCAGTTCCAGAAAACATCTATTTCTGCTTTACTGACAATGCAAAAGCCTTTGACTGTGTGGATCAGAATAAACTGTGGAGAATTGTGAAAGAGATGCGAATACCAGACCACCTGACCTGCCTCCAATCCCAAAGAAAAGCAATGCAAAACAGTATACAACTACTGGACAATTACATTCATCTCACATGCTAGCAAAGTAGTGCTCAAAATCTTCCAAGCCAGGCTTCAACTGTATGTGAACCATGAACTTCAAGATGTTCAAGTTGGATTTAGAAAAGGCAGTAAAAACAGATATCAAACTGCCAACATCTGTTGGATCATCGAAAAAGCAAGAGATTACATTAAAAAAAAACAAAACAAAACATGTAATTCTGCTTTATTGACTATGCCACAGCCTTTGTGTGTTTCACAATAAATTGTGGATAATTCTTCAAGAGATATGACTACCTTACCTGCCTCCTGAGAAATTTATAGGCAGATCAAGAAGCAATAGTTAGTACTGGACATGGAAACAATACTGGCTCCAAATCGAGAAAGGAATACATCAATTCTGTGCATTGTCATCTGAGTTCTTTGACTTATATGTAGAGTACATCATGTGAAATGCTGGGCTGGATGAAGCATGAATTAGAATCAAGATTGATGGGAGAAATATCAATAACCTCAGATGGCACCATCCTGATGGCAGAAAATGAAGATGAACTTAAGAGACTCTTGAGGAAAATGAAAGAAGACAGTGAAAGAGCTGGCTTAAAGCTCAGCATTAAGAATGAAGGATCATGGCCTCCAGTCCCAACAGTTCAGTTCAGTTCAGTTCAGTCGCTCAGTCATGTCCGACTCTTTGCGACCCCATGAATCACAGCACGTCAGGCCTCCCTGTCCATCACCAACTCCCAGAGTTCACTCAAACTCATGTCCATCGAGTCAGTGATGCCATCCAGTCATCTTATTCTCTGTCGTCTCCTTCTCCTCCCACCCCCAATCCCTCCCAGCATCAGAGTCTTTTCCAGTGAGTCAACTCGTCGCCTGAGGTGGCCAAAGTATTGGAGTTTCAGCTTTAGCATCAGTCCTTCCAATGAACACCCAGGATCGATCTCCTTCAGAATGGATTCGTTGGATCTCCATGCAGTCCAAGGGACTCTCAAGAGTCTTCTCCAGCACCACAGTTCAAAAGCATCAATTTTTCGGCAATCAGCTTTCTTCACAGTCCAACTCTCACATCCATACATGACCACAGCCAAACCATAGCCTTGACTAGATGGACCTTGGTTGGCAAAGTAATGTCTCTGCTTTTTAATATACTATCTAGGTTGGTCATAACTTTCCTTCCAAGGAGTAAGAGTCTTTTAATTTCATGGCTGCAATCAGCATCTGCAGTGATTTTGGAGCCCAAAAAAAAAAAAAAAAACAAAGTCTGACACTGTCTCCATTGATTCCCCATCTATTTCCCATGAAGTGATGGTACCAGATGCCATGATCTTAGTTTTCTGAATGTTGAGCTTTAAGCCAACATTTTCACTATCCTCTTTCACTTTCATCAAGAGTCTTTTGAGTTGCTCTTCGCTTTCTGCCATAAGGGTGGTGTCATCTGCATATCTGAGGTTATTACTTTATGTCAAATAGATGGGGAAACAATGACAGACTTTATTTTTTGGACTCCAAAATCGCTGCAGGTGGTGACTGCAGCCATGAAATTAAAAGAAACTTGCCCCCTAAAAGAAAAACTATGACCAATCTAGACAGCACACTGAAAACCAGAGATATTACTTTGCCAACAAAGCTGTGTTTACTCAAAAGCATGGCTTTTCCCGTTAGTCATGTATCCATGTGATTGTTGGAGTATAAAGAAAGTTGAGCACTTAAGAATTGATGCTTTTGAACTGTGGTGGTGGAGAAGACTTGAGAGTCCTCTGGACTGCAAGGAGATTAAACCAGTCAATCCTAAAGGAAAACAGTCCTGAATATTCATTGGATAGACTGATGCTGAAGTTGAAGCTCCAAGGCTTTGGCCACCTGATGTGAAGAACTGATTCTTTGGGAAAGACCCTGATGCTGGGGAAGTTGGAAGGCAGGAGGAAAAGGGGATGACAGAGGATGAGATGGTTGAATGGAATCACCAACTTGATGGACATGTTTCTGAGCAATCTCCAGGACTTGTTAATGGACAAGATTGCCTGGCGTGCTGCATTCTAGAGGGTGACAGTCATACATTACGGAGCAACTGAACTAATGCCCCAAATACTAATGTCAATGAAACTGAAGTTGAAATGTTCTATGATGACTTAGAAGACCTTCTGGAACAATCACCAAAAAAAAGATATCATTTTCATCATATGCAACTGGAATGAAAAATTAGGAAGTCAAGAGATATCTGGAGTAACAGGCAAGTTTGGCCTTGGAGTATAAAATAAGGCAGGGCAAAGGCTAAAATAATTTTGCCAAGAGAATGCACTGGTCATAGCAAACACCCTCTTCCAACAACACAAGGGATGACTCTACACATGGACATCACCAGGGGGTCAATACTGAAATCAGATTGATTATAGTCTTTGCAGTCAAAGATGGAGAAGCTATATGCAGTCAGCAAAAACAAGACCAGGAGCTGACTGTGTCTCAGATCATGAACTCCTTATTGCCAGATTCAGACTAAAATTAAAAAACTAGGGAAAAGATAATGAGATAGCTGGATGGCATCACCAACTCGATGGACATGAGTTTGAGTGAACTCCAGGAGTTGGTGATGGACAGGGATGCCTGGCGTGCTGTGATTCATGGGGTTCTAAAGAGTCGGACATGACTGAGTGACTGAACTGACCTGAACTGACTGAGGGAAAACCACCCGACCACTCAGGCATGACTGAAATAAAATCCCTTAGGATTATACAGTGGTGCTGTCTACTGAATGCTTTCTCAAACTCTAACCTTTATTGTCTTGTTAAAACACATAAACAAAATTAACAGTTTTGTAGATGATCTTGGAGGAACCAGTGTCCACAAGTTTTGGCATTAATTAATTTACTTTTAATGAGCATTATGTCTCTTTATTCAAGAGGAATAAGTCGTTGACTGGGGAGTCCAGAACCTCTCAGGGAGAGGAGACTCTTTCTGAGGAATATGGGGCAAGAGCCAGTTTTCTAGAACTTTAGAAGCAGCATAGCAGAAGCAACACGATCTTCTGGGGTCATTTATCTGACATTATTGAGGAAGACAAAAGAATAAGGAAATATGTCTGTGAGGTGCAATGTTGACTGGATACACTGCAATTCTGGTCAAGTGGAGGATTTATGAAGACAGAATTCAAGGGCAGGGGCAGCTCCATTTCCACCATAGAAACTTATTTCAACACTCCATGTTCCATGGGGAACATAAGGTGGACCTCAGGCTCCCAAAATATATTTGCCTGTCCTTCCTTCAAGCCTTTTGCACAGATGGGTCCCTCTGCAGTGATGCTCTGTGTTCATCCCCATTATAAGACCTGAAAGAAATGAGGATCCCCACCCCACCCCACCCCAGGATTCAGACTATGCATCCCTCCATCAATTAAGGCTGTGCACAGTCCTGAAAGCAGAGTGGGTTGATTCAACAAAGTAATGCTGTTTGGAAGATTATATTTCAGCAAACGTGCAAGGCCAAAAGCTGGCCATTGCAGATGTTAAGCAAAATCTGACCATGAATGCCCAGAAACAAAAGTCTGGCCTTGTGAGTTTAAGTAAAAGGTCCACTGCAAAGCTTTTACTGACTAAGGTGGTCTTAGGAGTGGACAGTCACATAGTTTTCGACATTGGTAGACAGCACAATATTTACTACTTTAAACTATGAGGTGAATTATTTCTATGGGATCTCTAGTCAGGTTTTAGTTTTAAATTGTTAATATTTGGTCCAAGTAAGCAGCATTGGATCAACTGCCTGTAATTTCACCATGCACCTAGGGCCAAGGGGAATTCATGAAACTTAGCCTTAAGATTAAAAACTGTAAAATTGCAAACTAGTATGTGAGCTGTAAATATATTGAAGGTAGAATACAATGCATCTTCAATGATATTTATGTAATTAAGATTCTGAGGAAGGAGGAGGAAGCTAGGAAGGACCTTATATATAGATTAAGGTCATGGCAGAATTAATTGTTAATTCTAATTTAAAAAAAAAAAAAGAAAATCACAAGATATTTTCAAGCACAAACATTTTCTTCTTTTTTTATTTTTTTAAGTAATTAATTTATTTTTTATTGGAGGCAAATTATTTTACAATATTATATTGGTTGGTTTTGCCATACATTGACATGAATTCGCCCCAGTTTTACATAAATTCCCCCTCCTGAACCCCCCTTCCACCTCCCTCCTCCCTTTATCCTCCCTCTGGGTCATCCCGGCACGCCAGCCCCGAGCACCCAATAACATGCATCGACCCTGAACTAGTGATTCGTTTCACATATGACAACATACGTCTTTCAATGCCATTCTCCCAAATCATCCCACCCTCACTCTCTCCCACAGAGTCCCAAAGACTGTTCTATACATCTGTGTCTCTTTTGCTGTCTCGTATACAGGGTTATCATTTGCATCTTTCTAAATTCCATATATATGCGTTAGTATACTGTATTGGTGTTTTTCTTTCTGGCTTACTTCACTCTGTATAATAGGCTCCAGTTTCATCCACCTCATTAGAACTGATTCAAATGTATTCTTTTTAATGGCTGAATAATACTCCATTGTGTATATGTACCAGAGCTTTCTTATCCATTCGTCTGCAGATGGACATCTAGATTGCTTCCATGTCCTGGCTATTATAAACAGTGCAAATGGGACCTAATTAAAATCAAAAGCTTCTGCACAGCAAAGGAAACTATAAGTAAGGTGAAAAGACAGCCTTCAGAATGGGAGAAAATAATAGCAAATGAAGCAACTGATAAAGGATTAATCTCCAAAATATACAAGCAGCTCCTGCAGCTCAATTCCAGAAAAATAAATGACCCAATCAAAAAATGGGCCAAAGAACTAAACAGACATTTCTCCAAAAAAGACATAAACATGGCTAACAAACAAATGAAAAAATGCTCAACATGCCTCATAATCAGAGAGATGCAAATCAAAACCACAATGAGATTTTTTACACCAGTCAGAATGGCTGCTATCCAAAAGTCTACATGCAATAAATGCTGGAGAGGATGTGGAGAGAAAGGAACCCTCTTACACTGTTGGTGGGAATGTAAACTAGTACAGCCACTATGGAGAACAGTGTGGAGATTCCTCAAAAAACTGGAAATAGAACTGCCATATGATCCAGCAATCGCACTCTTGGGCATACACACCGAGGAAACCAGAATTGAAAGAGACACATGTACTCCAATGTTCATTGCAGCACTGTTTATAATAGCCAGGACATTTTCTTCTTTTTTAATAAATGGGTACTAGGATCTCTTTTTTGTGACATGTGCACACTGCTTTGTTTATTTGATTGGCACTGTATCTTTGTTGCTGCACGTGGGGTTTCTCTAGCTGCAGAGAGTGGGAGCTACTCTTTAGGTGTGGTGCATGAGCTTCTCATTGTGGTGGCTTCTCTTGTTGTGGAGCATAGGCTCTAGGGCACAGACTTCAGTAGTTGAGGCACAAGGGCTCACTAGTTGTGGCTTGAGGACTTTAGAGCACAGGTTCAGTAGTTGTGGTGCATGGGCTCAGTTGCTCTGTGGCTTGTAGGATCTTTCCATATCAGGGATCGAACCCTTGTCCCCTGTATTGACAGGTCGATTCTTAACCAGTGAGCAACCAGGAGGGTCCTCAAATACATTTTAAAACAAAATTTCGTTGAATAGTGGATGCTTTTGGCAAACCTAGAACTTACTGGTTTAGGACTATGAAGGAAAAATAAAGAAATGTTTGAGTTACCAAATAAGAGGAAAGAAAGAATGTGGCCCAGAAGAGAAAATACTACATATACTGTGTGAGAGATGGTAGGTTTTAGTTATTTATTTTACTTTCTATTCAGTAGACAACCAGAAATTGTGGAACTATTCACTGGTATATATATACACCCCCTCTTTTCATCCCTAATACCATTCAATGTTCTGACTGCAAGATTCTGGAACAAATCCATAGACTATTTCATAATTTTTGATAATTAATTTACTAAGTTCTCCAATTGATTATTGAAAAGCTATGAGCCCCCCAACTACTAACTACTATGTCATGTCCGACTCTGTGTGACCCCATAGACAGCAGCTCACCAGGCTCTCCCATCCCTGGGACCCTCCAGGCAAGAACACTGGAGTGGTTTGCCATTTCCTTCCCCAATGCATGAAAGTGAAAAGTGAAAGTGAAGTCGCTCAGTCGTGTCTGACTGACTGAGAGAACCCATGGACTGTAGCCTACCAAGCTCCTCCATCCATGGGATTTTCCAGGCAAGAGTACTGGAGTGGGTTGCCATTGCCTTCTCCGGTAATAACATTGTATATTAAAGAGGTTATTAATAAGTTATTCCAAAATAAAGGACCTCAGGCTAACTAAACATTCACCATGAAGCCAAAGGCAAATATATATTAATTTATTGGGTCTAAGTGTTACTGGGAAGCCAACTATTGCCAAAGTTTACTTCTCATTAGTTTTCAGTCAATACTTATCTATATTCATGCATTGTAATGATATAAATACTGAGGACTGATATGTGAAGATAATAGCAAACTCAGGGAAAAGTTGAGAGAAAGTAGACGAAAGAAAACTGTATTCTGCTTTTAAAGAAGTAATGGCTGTCTAAAAACTGCTATATTTAACTGTAACACTTTCTTGCAGTTATTGTTGTAGTAGAATATAGTTTAGTATAGTTACAGAAGTTCTCAAAGTGCTATGATTACAATGTTTTGAATTTTAGAAATAAAAACATTAAGTACTTAATTCCTGATACCTAGATTGCTTTGTGATATGAAAAGTTACCTTTCAGTTGACTCAAAGTAAATGGAAAGTGAGGTCATTTCTGTGGCTTTGTGAAAGGTCATATTACAATTCCATAAAATTTTTTTCTTGAAAGGTATCCACTATTAGAGGAACAAGATATGTTATACTATCTCGTGTTGTTTCACAACTTGCTTGACATGATTTGTCAAATCTCAGAGGTCAACAGCCACCTACACTAATTTCCAAACATTTTTAGGAAATTTGAATATGCTATTTTAAAATAGCATTTTCTAGAGTTTTAATATTATTTGTTAAATATATTTACATTTAATAAACAGAGGTATCTGGCATGTTACTATACTTACTAGAAGAAGTGAAGTCGCTCAGTTGTGTCCAACTCTTTGCGACACCATGGACTGTAGCCCACCTGGCTCCTCCATCCATGGGGTTCTCCAGGCAAGAATACTGAAGTGGGTTGCTGTTTCCTTCTCCAGGGGATCTTAGAGCTACAGGCATATGTCAGAAACATGAACTTAAATCAAAGCTGCCCCTGAATCTGTTTCTAGGAAAATCTATCAGTGTGTTCTCAAATGATCAGTTCTGCAATGGACCAATGTTCAATATAGAATAATGTAGAATTGACGGTCTCCAAGGAACCCTACATGTTGATTCAATCCTCAGCCACGTCACACAAATCATCCAGGGTTAACAGATGTTGGGAGGCTTGTAAGTGAGCTCTAGGCAAGGAGAGGACTATATTCCCAGTAGATATAATTTCTCTCACATCAACTCTGCAACTCTTCAGTTACAATTTATATTGATTTATCTTTTTCCAATCAATATACTAGAAAATATAGATCCATGTAAGATAGCTGAAATAACCATTCTCACAAGAAATTTCGGAGCTTTTAACTCTTCTACCCCCTTACTCCCATCTGATACTCAAATAGTACACATAAAAAGTAATGCAAAGATGAGATTTTTCTAGACACTGAATCACTGAGGAAAATAATTTACCATTTGTTAATGAACTGATCTATGGAGATTCACTAACAATTAAGAGAGGTATAGTTACAAATTAGTTTTCATGATAAGCAGACAAAATTTTTGAAGAAAAATCTGAGAGAGAATTCTATTACAGGCACCATTTTATGTAACAGTTTATTTCCTCAGAGTTTGTTACCATAAGCAGCTTGTCTTTAACATGAAATAATGTAGAATTGGGCTTCCCAAATGTACTAGTGATAAAGAATCCACCTACCAATGCAGGAGACATAAAAGATGCAGTGAGTTTGATTCCTGGGTTGGAAAGAACCCCTGTAGAAAGAAATGGCAGTCTCTCCAGTATTCTTCCCTGGAAAATTCTATGAACAGAGGAGTCTGTTGGGCTCTAGTCCATGAGGTTGTAAAGCATCAACATGACCGAGTGCATGCACACATACACACACACATGTAGAATTAGAGAAAACCAAAATGAGAACAAAAGAAAATCCAATCATGAAATAAAAACATCTGAAGGTTTGGGAAATGTAATGCCATTAAAAAATTGCAACCGTTTTAAAATCTAATTAAATGATTTCTTTAATACCACAACAGTCAAATCATAATTTTAAAATTAATATCACTTTGAAAATGGATATTAAGATATCACTTGTATTTTCTAACAATCAGTGAAATTTCAATATAAATGTATTAGAAATAAAGGAAGTGTACTATTATTAATCTTTATTTTATTAATTTCTTACTTAAAAATATAAAGATACTTTAAATATGAGCTAGTATAGTTTCACGCTTTTATTATTTTTGTTTGCACCTTCTAGAAAATATGTGTATAGGCATATGTACATTATTTTAAAAAACTATACATGTCTGTATCAGATTGTAAAGTTGTACCTCTATAATAAGTTTTAATACTTTTGAGTATCTACCAAGTCAGTGTAAATGTTAGGAACTAAAACAAAGACACAGACATAGTTCCAGTCCTTACAAGATTCAGTAATGCCTCAGTTTTCCTAGAATAAGTCATTCAGAAGCAAAACTTATTGTTTTCTATGCACCCAGCTCTGAATTGAATGAAATACCTCAGATTACCAGACGGTCATATGGTATATACAGTGCTTAATTACCCATGATATCTGTGTTCAACCCAACGTTTTGTACAAAAAGCAATTGCTTATGATGGGTAGGAAAAAATAAAATTAAGTTTGTAACATTGAATTCAATTTGGTTTTAAATAAAACTAAAAAGTTGTTTTGACCTATTTCTGAAAAAGAATATTATCATAGAATGGGAAAATTCTATTATTTTAGAATTTTTAGGTGACTTTTTTTTTCTAATAATGTTTTCTGATAGTTCATCATATTAATATATTTCCTAAAGAAATTTTAAAACACCATGATTTGACAATGTTCAATTCTTAGCTATGAAGTCAAGAAATAGCAATGTTCATTGTTTGGCCTGGACAAACATAAGCGTCAGAATCCAGGCAGCTATGACCCACCCTCAGATATTTATGATTCCATGCAGACAAATGGGTTACCCTCTTTAACCAGAAGAATGTGCATAAAGCCCAAAAGAGAAGACGATGATTACACGAATATTGTGTGCATGTTCAGTCATGTCTGACTCTTTGAAACAGTACCGACTGTAGCTCACCAGGCTCCTCTGTCCATGGGATTCTCCAGGCAAGAATACTGGAGTGGGTAGCCATTTTCTCATCCTGAGGATCAAACTCACATCTCCTGTATTGGCAGGTGGATTCATTACCACTGAGCCACCTGGGAAGCCCCTACAGGCATATTATTTTGTTGTTATAGAGTATTTCTGTAATTAAACAAATAGGTATTCACTATTTGTTATTTGTAAGGCAAGGCAATTGGAATAGATAATAGACCAATAAATGATCCCAAAACTAAGTGTGAGGAAATTCCCACATATAAATAAGGTGGACTGATAATATGCTAATCATAAAAGTAAAATAGAGTGCACATGAATTGATTCTAGAAATAATTGTATTGACCTAAAATGGCGGCCTCTTTTTACTGCATTTGTATTTTCTATGACTATGTTTAAACATAGACTTTGTTTTTAAGAACTGAACTGAATCACTTGCTGTTTCTTGTTTCATTATGCCACAGTAATATGAAATCCTTTAGTTTCTTAATTATAATTCTTTTAAAAAATCAAAAGCAATCTTTAAGATAAACCAAATTGTCAGCTTAAACATTCTTTAACAAAATGTAGGCTTTTAGAGGAAATACAGATAATTCAAACTTATGAAACCCTGGAATCTGATGTTCAGATAATTGAGTGTGTCTGTTATATGCATATGTATGTGTTCCTGTGTGTACTGGGGTAAAGCATGTTGACTATATATGAAAATGTACACAATATTTCCAAAATTATATAGATCCATTTATAATTTATCCAAAATACAAAAAAAAAATGTTTTCCACCATATACAAGTATAAAAATCTATTATAAAAATTCTAAAATCTGAGGGGCAGTCCCAAGATGGCAAAGGAATAGGATGGGGAGACAAATTTCTTCCCCACAAATTCATCAAAAGATCGTTTTAATATTGAGCAACTTCCATAAAACAATTTCTGAACACTGACAGAGGATATCAGGCACCCAGAAAGGCAGCCCAATCTCTTCAAAAGGAGTCTTGAGGCTACTGGAAAAGAAGGACCAAAATCCAGAGCCAGATGGCTTAACTCCAGAACATTAGAACACCAGAGATCTCCTAACTCCAAGGAACTTTAACAGACAAGAGCTTACCCAAAATTCTTCATTCCTACACTGAAATTAAGCTCTACCCAAGAGCCAACAAGTTCCAGTGCATGTTCCAGTGCAAGACACATCATGCTAATTCCCCAGCAAGATTAAGAGACTGGATGCACAAAGCCATGCCAAACCCACAGACACCCCAATATTCACTACTGGACACTTCATTGCACTCCAGAGAGAAGAGATGCAGCTCTACCCACTGGAACACAGACACAATCTCCTCCAACCAGGAAACCTTGACAAGCCACTGGTTCAACCCCATCTACAGAAAGCAGACTCCACAATTAACAGGAACCATGAACTTCCAAACTACAGAATGGCCACAACAAACACAGCAATCTAAACAAATGAAAAGACAGAAATATTCAGCAGGTGAAGGACAGTGGTAAAAACACACCAAACAAAACCAAAGAGGAAGAGATAAGGAGTCTACCTGAAAAAAGAATTCAGAATAATGAGTAAAGATGATCCAAAATCTTGAAAACAAAGTGGAGTTACAGATAAATAGATTAGAGGCAGAATTGAGAAGATACAAGAAATGTTTAACAAAGACCTAGAAGAAATGAAGAAGAGTCAATCAATAAGAAGCAATGCAATAACAGATTTAAAGCACTCTCAGGAGGGACATAAAAGTAGAATAACTGAGGCAGAAGAGAGGATATGTGATGTGGAAGATAGAATGGAGGAGATAAATGGAGCAGAGAGGGGGAAAAATAATTAAAAGTCATGAGGACAACCTCAGAGACCTCTGGGACTATGTTAAATGCCCCAACATTAGACTCATAGGTGTCTCAAAAGAAGAATAAAAAAGAAAGGGAGTGAGAAAACTCTTGAGGAGATAATAGTCAAAACTCCCCTAAAATGGGCAAGGAAAAAGCTTCCCAAGTCCAGGAAACCCAGAGAGTTCCAAACAGGATAAACCCAAGGCAAACACCCCAAGAAGCACATTAATAAAAGGAACAAAAATTAAACACAAAGAACAAATATTAAAAACAGCACGGGAATAGTAACAAATAACACACAAGGTGATTCCCATAAGGATAACAGCTGATCATTCAATAGAAACTCTTCAGGCCTGAAGAGAATGACAGGACATAATTAAAGTGATGAGAGAGAAAAAACAAAACAAAAAAAAAAAACAAAAAAAACTACAACCAAGATGCCTCTATGCAGCAATTATCTCATTCAGATCTAAAGGAGAAATCAAAAGCTTTACCAACAAGCATAAGCTAACAGGATTTAGCATCGCCAAACCAGTTCTTCAACAAATGCTAAACAATCTTCTCTAGATAGGAAATCCAGAAAAGGTTTATAAAAAAAATGAACCCAGAACAACAAAGTAAATGGTAACGGGATCATACTTCTCAATAATTACCTTAAATGCAAATGGGTTACATGCTCCAACCAAAAGACAAAAGACCCCTATATATGCTGTCTACAAGAGAGCGACCTCAAGCATAGGGACACATACAGGCTGAAAATGTGGGACTGGAAAAAGATATGTCATGCAAATGGAGACCAAGAGACAGCAAGAGTGGCAACACTCATATCAGATAAAATAGACTTTGAAATAAAGACACTGGTAAGAGACATAGATGGACACTAAATAATGATCAAAGGATCAATACATGAAGAAGATACAACAATTATAACTATATATGCAACTAACATAGGAATTGCTGGTGGCTCAGATGGTAAAGTGTCAGCCTACAATGCAGAAGACCTGGGTTCAGTTCCTGAGTTGGAAAGATCTCCTGGAGGGGGAAATGGCAACCCACTCCAGTATTCTTGCCTGGAAAATCCCATGGACAGAGGAGGCTAGTAGACTACAGTTCATGGGGTCACAAAGAGTCAGACACGACTGAGTGACTTCACTTTCACTTTCAACATAGGAGCACATCAACACATGAGGCAAATTGTAACAAGTTTGAAAGAGGAAATTAACAATAACACAATAATAGTGGGGGGCTATAATACCACAATCACACCTAAGGGTAGATCAACCATACAGAAAATTAACAAGGAAACACAAGCTTTAAACAGTACAATGAATCAGTTAGACCTTATTGATATCTATAGGGAATTTCACCCCAAAACAGTGGATTTCACTTTTTTTTTCCCTCAAGTGCACACAGAACATTCTCCAGGATAGATCACATCCTGGGCCATAAATCTGGCCTTAGTAAATTAAAAAAAAAAGAAAAATGTTAACTCATCTCAAGCATCTATTCTGACCACAATGTGGTAAGATTAGATGTCAAATACAGGAAAAAAATAAAACAAAACAAAGCAAAACTATTAAAAAACACAAACATATGGAAGCTAAACAACACATTCCTGAATAACCAACAGATCATAGAAGAAATCAAAAAGGAAATAAAATAAAAATATGAATGGAAACAAATGAAAATGAAAACATGACAACCCAAAACCTATGGGATTCAGTAAAAGCAGTGCTAAGAGGGAGGTTCATAGCAATGCAAGCCTACCCCAAGACACAAGTGAAACATCAAAGAAACAACCTAATTTTACACCTAAAGCAAGTAGACAAAGAAGAATAGAAGAACCCCAAAGTTAGTAGAAAGAACAAATAATAAAAATCAGAGTAGAAATAAGTGAAATAGAAACGAAGGTGACTATAGCCAAGATCAACAAAGCTAAAATCTGGTTATTTGAGAAGATAAATAATCAGACAAACCATTAGCAGGCTTATCAAGGGGAAAAAAGGAGAGGGATCAAATCAATAAAATTAGAAATGAAAACGGAGAAATCACAACAGACAACACAAATAGAAAACATCATAAGAGACTATTATGAGCAATTTTATGCCAGTAAATGGACAACTTGGAAGAAATGGATAAATTCCTAGAAAAGTATAACCTTCCAAAACTGATTTTATAAAAGTATAAACTTCCAAAACTGATTTCCAAAAAGAAATATAAAATCTTAACAAACACATCACAGGCACAGAAATAGAAACTGTAATAAAAAATCTTCTGACAAAGAAAAACCCAGGTGCAGATGGCTTCACAGGTGAATTCTACCAAAAATTTAAGGAAGAATTAACACCTATCCTACACAAAATCCTCCAGAAAATTGCAGAGGAAGGTAAACTACCAAATTCATTCTATGAGGTCACCATCACCCTAACACCAAAACCAGACAAAGATGCCACAATAGAAAAAAAAAGCTTCAGGCCAATGTGACTGATGAACATAGATGCAAAAATCCTCAACAAAATTCTAGCAAGCAGATTTCAACAACATATTAAAAAATCATACATCATGACCAAATAGGCTTTATTCCAGGGATCAAGGATTCTTCAGTATTCACAAATCAATCATGTGGTACACTATATTAAGAAATTGAAAGATAAAAACCATATGATTATTTCAATAGATGCAGAGAAAGCCTTTGACAGAATTCAACACCCATTTCTGATTAAAAAAACTCTCCAGAAAGCATACATAGAAGGAATATGCCTCAACATAATAAAAACCAATGCAATATTATAAAGTAATTAGCCTCCAAAAAATAAATAAATAATTTTTTTAAAAAAGCCATATACAAAACCCCACAGCAAACATTCTCAATGGTCAAAAATGGAAAACATTTCATATAAAATCAGGAACAGGAAGAGATACTCCACGACCAAGTGGAATATAAGAATCCAGTGTTCTGGGGAGGAAGGAACAAGATGGCGAAGGGATAAGACGGCGAGACCACTCTCTCCCCCACAAATTCATCAAAAGAACATTTGAACCCTGAGTAAAGTCCACAAAACAACTTCTGAATACTGGCAGAGGACATCAGGCTCCCAGAAAAGCAGCCCATTGTCTTCTAAAGGAGAGAGAAGAAATCCAGCTCCACCCACCAGAACACCGACACATGCTTCCCTAACCAGGGAACCCGGACAAGTCACCCGTCCATCCCCACACACAGCGAAGAAACGACATAATAAAGAGAACTCCACAAACTGCAAGAAGAGGGAAAGGCCACCCCAAGCAAAGCAATATAAGCAAGATGAAGAGGCAGAGAAATACCCAGCAAGTAAAGGAACAAGATAATTGCCCACCAACACAAACAAAAGAAGAAGATATAGGGAATTTACCTGATAAAGAATTTCAAATTTTGATGGTGAAAATTATTCAAAATCTTGAAAGCAAAATGGAGTTACAGAAAAATAACCTGGAGAAAAGGATTGAGAAGATGGAAGAAAGATTTAATAAGGACTTAGAAGAAATAAAAAAGAGTCAATATACAATGAATAATGCAATAGATGAGATCAGAAACACTCTGGAGGGAACAAACAGTAGAATAACAGAGGCAGAAGACAGGATAAGCGAACTAGAAGATAGAATTGTAGAAATAAATGAAACAGAGAGGAAAAAAGAAAAACGAATTAAAAGAAATGAGGACAAAATTAGAGACCTCTGGGACAATGTTAAACGCTCCAACATTCGAATCACAGGAGTCCCAGAAGAAGAAGACAAAAAGAAAGAACATGAGAGAATACTTGAGGAGATAATAGTTGAAAACTTCCCTAAAATAGGGAAAGAAATAATCACCCAAATCCAAGAAACCCAGAGAGTCCCCAACAGGATAAACCCAAGGCGAAATACTCCAAGACACATATTAATCAAATTAACAAAGATCAAACACAAAGAACAAATATTAAAAGCAGCAAGGGAAAAGCAGCAAATAACACAAAAGGGGATTCCCATAAGGATAACAGCTGATCTTTCAACAGAAACTCTTCAGGCCAGATGGGAGTGGCAAGACATACTTAAAGTGATGAAAGAAAATACCCTACAGCCTAGATTACTATACCCAGCAAGGATCTCATTCAAATATGAAGGAGAAATCAAAAGCTTTACAGACAAGCAAAAGATAAGGGAATTCAGCATCACCAAACCAGCTCTGCAACAAATGCTAAAGGATCTTCTATGGACAGGAAACACAGAAAGAGTGTATAAACTCGATCCCAAGGCAATAAAGAAAATGGCTACGGGATCGTACTTATCAATAATTACCTTAAACGTAAATGGGTTGAAATTTTCAAAAAGGCTAGGAAACAATTCTCATAGCCATCAATAGTTCAGTGTTGAGTTCATGAATAGTTTTTAAAGTTTGGGACAAACTGTAGTATTTGCTATTTGAAGTACTATTTGTATTTGGCATATTACGATGTAACATTGGTCTTCATTTCCAACTTAAAACGCCTAAAAATGCCTAACAGGTTTTTAGATTTGTGAATTTTAGTTGAAATGTATTTTATGATGTTACTAAACCTGCAGAAATATTGAAATATTTCAGAGAACTTATTCACTGTACATTTAATTTATTTTATTTATAAAAGTTATGAACTGTAAAAAAAAAAAAAAAAATCAGGAACAAGACAATAGTGCCCGATCTCACCACTACTATTCAATGTAGTTTTGGAAGTGCTAGCCACAGCAATCAGGGAACAAAAAGAAATAAAAGGAATCCTGATTGGATAATAAAAATTAAAACTGTTACTTTTTGCAGATGACATGATTCTCTGCATAGAAAATCCTAAAGATACCACCACAAAATTCCTAAAGTTAATCAATGAATATGAATATTCAGAACTGATTTCCTTTAGGAATATTTACTTAGGAATATTCATTGGAAAAACTGATGTTGAGGCTATAACTCCTATACTTTGGCCACATGAGGCAAAGAACTGACTTACTGGAAAAGACGCTGATGCTGGGAAAGATTGAAGGCAGGAGGGGAAGGGGACAGCAGAGGATGAGATGGTTGTATGGTATCACCAACTCGATCAACATGAGTTTGAGTAAACTCTGGGTGTTGGTGATAGACAGGGAAGTCTGAAGAGTCTTTACAAAGAGTGTTTACAAAGAGTCAGATGTGACTGAGTGACTGAACTGAACTGAACTGAATTAGTGAATATAGTAAAGTTTCAAGATATAAAATTAATATGCAGAAATCCCGCTCATTCCTATACAATAACAGTGAAACAAAAAGAAAGAGAAATTAAGGAAACAATCCCGTTTACTATTACAACAAAAATAATAAAATACTTAGGAATAAGTTTATATGCAAGAGCACAAGACTTATATAGAACAAACTATGACAGCAAATTTGGAAAACTCAGCAGTGGCCACAGGACTGGAAAACGTCAGTCTTCATTCCAATCCCAAAGAAAGGCAATGTCAAAGAATGCTTTAACTACCGCACAATTGCACTCATCTCACACGCTAGTAAGGTCATGCTCAAAATTCTCCAAGCCAGGCTTCAGCAATATGTGAACCGTGAACTTCCAGATGTTCCATCTGCTTTTAGAAAAGGCAGAGGAATCAGACATCAAATTGCCAACATCTGCTTGATCATGGAAAAAACAAGAAGATTCCAGAAAAACATCTATTTCTGCCTCATTGACTATACCAAAGCCTTTGACTATGTGGATCACAACACACTGTGGAAAATTCTGAAAGAGATGGGAATACCAGACCACCTGACCTGCCTCTTGAGAAACCTGTATGCAGGTCAGGAAGCAACAGTCAGAACTGGACATGGAACAACAGACTGGTTCCAAATAGGAAAAGGAGTACGTCAAAGCTGTATATTGTCACCCTGCTTATTTAACTTATATGCAGAGTACATCATGAAGAATGCTGGGCTGGAAGAAGCACAAGCTGGAATAAAGGTTGCTGAGAGAAATATCAATAACCTCAGATACGCAGATGACACCACCCTTATGGCAGAAAGTGAAGAGGAACTAAAAGGCCTCTTGAGGAAAGTGAAAGAGGAGAGTGAAAAGGTTGGTTTGAAGCTCAACATTCAGAAAACAAAGATCATGGCATCTGGTCCCATCACTTCATGGGAAATAGATGGGGAAAAAGTGGAGACAGTGTCAGACTTTATTTTTGGGGGCTCCAAAATCACTGCAGATGCTGATTGCAGCCATAAAATTAAAAGACGCTTACTCCTTGGAAGGAAAGTTATGACCAACCTAGATAGCATATTAAAAAGCAGAGACATTACTTTGCCAATCAAGGTCCGTCTAGTCAAGGCAATGGTTTTTCCCGTGGTCATGTATGGATGTAAGAGTTGAACTGTGAAGAAAATTGATCACCGAACAATTGGTGCTTTTGAACTGTGGTGCTAGAGAAGACTCTTGAGAGTCTCTTGGACTGCAAGGACATCCAACCAGTCCATTCTGAAGGAGGTCAGTCCTAGGTGTTCATTCAAAAGATTGATGCTACAGCTGAAGCTCCAATACTTACGCCACCTCATGTGAAGAGTTGACTTACTGGAAAAGACCTTGATGCTGGGAGGGATTGGGGGCGGAAGGAGACAGGGAAGACAGAGAATGAGCTGGCTGGATGGCATCACCGACTGGATGGACATAAGTTTGAATGAACTCTGGTAGTTGGTGATGGACAGGGAGGCCTGGCGTGCTGTGATTCATGGGGTCACAAAGAGTCTGACAAGACTGAGTGACTAAAATGAATTGAACTGATAAACCGCTGATGAAAGAAATCAAAGATGACACAAATAGATGGAGAAATGTACCACGTTCACAGATTGGAGGAATCAGTATATTGAAAATGAGTACTCTACCAAATCAATCTATAGATTCAATGTGATCCCTATCAAGTTACAGATAATGTTTTTCACAGAACTAGAACAAATCATTTCACCATTTGCATGAAAACACAAAAAACCTCGAATAGCTAAAGCAATCTTGAGAAAGAAGAATGGACCTGGAGGAATCTACCTTCGTTTCTTCAGACTATACTGCAAAGCTGCAATCATTAAGTCAGTATGCTACTGGCACAAGGACAGAAATATAGATTAATGAAACAAAATGGAAAGCTCATAGAAAAATCTGCACACCTATGGATGCCTTATTTTTGAAAAAGGAGGAAAAAATACACAATGGAGAACAGATAATCTCTTTAACATGTGGTGCTGGGCAAACTGGTCAACCACATGTGAAAGAATGAAACTAGAACACTTTCTAACACCATGCACAAAAATAAACCAAAAATGGATTAAAGGTCTAAAAATAAAATGATAAACTTTCAAACTCTTAGAGGCAGAACACTCTCTTACATTAATCACAGCAAGATCCTCTCTGACTCACCTCCCAGAGTAATGGAAATAAAAACAAAAATAAACAAATAGGACCTTATTAAACTTAAAAGCTTTTGCATCAGGAAAGAAACTATAAGCAAGGTGAAAAGGCAGCCTTCAGAATGGGAGAAAACAATAACAAATGAAACAGCTGACAAGGAATTAATCTCCAAAGTATACAAGCAGCACATGCAGCTCAATGCCAGTAAAAACCCAATTAAAAAGCTGGCGAAAGAACTAAGCAGCCATTTCTCCAAATAAGACATACAGATGTCTAATAAACACATAAAAATGTTAACCATCAATAATTATGGGAGAAATGCAAATCAAAACCACAATGAGGTACCATCTGACATGGCTGCCATCAAAAAGTTTACAAACAATAAATGCTGGATTCAGTGTGGAGAAAAGGGAACCTTCTTACACTGCTGGTTGGAATGTAGTGCCAGTACAGCCACTATGGAGAACAGTGTGGAGATGTTTTAAAAAACTGGAAATATAACTGCATACGACCCAGTAATCCCACTACTGGGCATACACACTGAGGAATCCAGAATTGAAAGAGACACGTGTACACCAATGTTCATTGCAGCACTGTTTATAATAGTCAGGACATGGAACATCCTAGATATCCATCAGCAGATGAATGGATAAGGAAGTTGTGGCACATACACACAATGCAATATTCCTCAGTTATAAAAAAGAATACATTTGAATCAGTTTTAATGAGGTGGATGAAACTTGAGCCTCTTATACAGAGAAATGAGTGACAGTGAAAATCACTCATTCGTGTCCAACTCTTTGTGACCCAATGGACTATACAGTTCATAGAATTCTCTAGGACAGAATACTGTAGTGGGTAGCCTTTCCCTTCTGCAGGGAATCTTCCCAACCCAGGGATTGAACCCAGGTCTCCTGCATTGCAGGCATATTCTTTACCAGCCGAGCCACAAGGGATGCCCAAGAATACTGGAGCTATTCCCTTCTCTAGTGAATCTTCTCAACCCAGGAATTGAACCATGGTCTCCTGCATTACAGGCGGATTCTTTATCAACTGAGCTATCAGGGAAGCCCTTATACAGAGTGAAGTAAGTTAGAAAGAGAAACACCAATATAGTATATTAATGCATATACATGAAATTTAGAAAGATGGTCATGACAACCTATATTCAAGATAGCAAAAGAGACATAGAGGTAAAGAAAATACTTTTGGACTATGTGGGAGAAGTTGAGGGTGGGATGTTTTGAGAGAATAGCTTTGAAACATGTATATTACCATATGTGAAACAGATGGCCAGTACAAATTCAATGTGTGATGCAGGGCACTCAGAGTTGGTCCTCTGGGACCATCCAGAGGGATGGGTTAGGGAGGGAGGTGGGAGGGGGTTTTCAGGATGGGAGGACATATGTGGCCCTGTGGCTGATTCATGCCAATGTATGGCAAAAATCACCACAATATTGTAGTCATTAGCCTCCAATTAAAATCAATCAATTAAAAAATTCTAAAATCTAACTTTACAAAAAAACAATTTAGTACTTTTTTAATGCAGTGTGTCTTATCACCTTAGATTAATAAAATACCAACATTTAATATTCCAATGAGCTTTCAAAAATTCTACTAAGTGCAAAAACACGTGTGTGTCATTTATTTCCTTACTAGAATTTTCAGGCTTTGACTTCTCAGATTTCTATTTTAATGTACCATTACTGTGTATCACCTTAGAAAGTTTGATTCCTTTTTTGATTTGTGATTAATTTTTGCAATACACATGCTTCACAAAGGAGTCTCGCTAAGCTCAATATAGTGACAGTGTCACTAGTACAATTTGGCACCGTCAGGGAAGGCAATATTCCAGCAAAGTCATTAATGTCAGAACTAATATAGTTCTTAAAACATTTTAATTATTAGAATGTTTATTAATTTGAAACATCTCCGTTTCTCTCTAGCATGAGCTGAAATTATGAATTAAGAAGTAAACAATAGTGACACTTTTTAACCGCAAAGGAATCTGGGGTCCAGGCTAAAATGCAATTTAGTTAATCTGGCCAAGATAATTGGGCTGGAGTAGCCAGCACTGCAGAAACCAAGGAAGCAAAGATAGTTTAACTAGAACATTACACATTATATCCTAAAAAGATATACAAAGAAAATAATCCAAATGTGAGGCTTTAGAAACAGAATTTGAAGACATTTGTTGCTGAGAGGTAAGTGGCTAGAGAGATTCCTTCAGTTAATAGACTTACTGCAAAACACGTAAGGCATTGAGTGTGCACAAAAGTTGTATTTGACTATTTCGTGTTTCTGAGGAATTACTTATTAGGAAAGGAAGCAGAAGGAAAGGAGAAATGAAAAAGAAGGAGGAGGAGGAGCTAGAGGAAATGGTGGAGACTACCGCCATAGATGACAATATGAGACTCTGAAACTGAAGAGGAACAAAGTTAATCAACACAGAGTAGCTGCTATGAGTCAAGCACAGTATCACGATTTTTTTTTTTTTTTGAACATTTTCCCACAGTGAAATACATGCCAGGTAATTTTTTTTTTTCACACTAAATATCTGTGAAAAATATCATAGTGATTTACCAATAGAATATCATATCTAGCTGCCTAATTTTACTACACAATCAATACTTTACAATGTTCATTGAAAGCATTTAGGTAACAGAGGCAAAATTCCCATAACTCTGAATATTTGAGATTTTAACTGCTCTATGATTGGTGATGACAGAAATCTTTGCTGTATAGTATGTGCATCTTTCTGGCTTTCAAAACAAGATGTGAATGCTTCAAGTCAAGAGAAAAAAAAGATATTACAAGGAATATTAAAGCCATTTTAATATAGCGTGATAATTGTGTAGAAGTGAAGTCACTAGACAAAGGAAAGATTTATAAATAATGAAAAAGTAACAATACTCCTTAGACTTTTTATGGAATGTTAATGACTAAAATATTGGGAACTGAGATTAGCATCAATGGGCAATGCTTATATAATTCAAGTGTTTTAAATCATTTTTACAAATATCATCACTTTTTATATCATATGTGTACACAATTTTGTTTTAGTTATGCACACCATATGGTTGAGCTATTTTTATAAAGGACACTTTTAAACTTTATTGAGAAATTAAATTTTTAAAAAATGGACAATTTTTAAAAAATGTTATTTAAAAAACATTTAAAAAATATTACTAGATGTATAGAAACCCTGGGCTTCCCCAATGACTGAATGGGTAACGCAGGAAAGGCAAGTGACACGGATTCCATCCCTGGGTCAGGAAGCTCCCCTGGAGAAGGCAATTGCAACCAACTCCAATATTCTTGCTGGAAAATCCCATGGCCAAAGAACCTGGTGGGTTACAGTCCAAGGGTTGCAAAGAGTTGGACACAACTAATAATGCATGCATTTGATTTAATAGAAACCCAGTGGCTTTTCCTCCTCTTAAACTAGTTATTTATTAGATTTAAATTTCCAAAATGAACCGGTATTTAGGGTGAGTTGGTGAGGTGCTTAATAAAGCTGATGAGAACACCATCCAATGTGAAAATGGTCTTCATAGGATCTGTATCATCTTTTACAAAAAAATTATATCTACAAATTCATAATGCAATTTAGTATTTAATGTAATTTCAGAAAGTGGATTATGCTTGCAAGTAGTTTTGTTTTCCTAAAATGAAATATAACAAAATAAAACACAACTATCTAAAATATATTTTACCTGATAGAGATTAGATGTGTTGCAATTATTATCCCCCTGAATATAAAACAAACTTCTATTCTGTTCAGTTCAGTTCAGTCACTCAGTCGTGTCCAACTCTTTGCGACCCCATGAACCGCAGCACGCCAGGCCTCCCTGTCCATCACCAACTCCCGGAGTTCACTCAAACTTATGTCCACTGAGTCTGTGATGCCATCCAGCCATCTCATCTTCTCTTAGCCCCTTTTCCTATATGTTTAATTTTTTCAGAACCATTATGAATGATCCCATGAGAATATTATGAAAATAATATTAGCTTTATCATACTTTCATGTAAATAATAGCTAGTAAAAAGTATTCATTGAGACGCCTATGTGCTTAGTTCAGTTCAGTCGCTCAGTCGTGTCCGACTCTTTCTGACCCATGGACTGCAGCACTCTAGGCCTCCCTGTCCATTACCAACACCCAGAGTTTACTCAAACTCATGTTCATCAAGTCAGCGACAGCATCCAATCATCTCATCCTCTGTCGTCCTCTTCTCCTCCCACCTTCAATTTTTCTCAGTATCAGGGTCTTTTCAAATGAGTCAGTTCTTTGCATCAGGTGGCCAGAGTATTGGAGTTTCATCTTCAGCATCACTCCTTTCAATGAATATTCAGGACTGATTTCCTTTAGGATTGACTGGTTGGATCTCCTTGCAGTCCAAGGCACTCACAAGAGTCTTCTCTAACACCATAGTTCAAAAGCATCAATTTTTCAGAGCTTAGATTTCTATATAGTCCAACTCTCATATCCATATGTGACTACTGGAAAAACCATAGCCTTGACTAGATGGACCTTGGTTGGTAAAGTAATGTCTCTGCTTTTTAATATACTGTCTAGGTTGGTCATAACTTTCCTTCCAAGGAGTAAGCGTCTTTTAATTTCATGGCTGCAATCAGCATCTGCAGTGATTTTGGAGCCCAAAAAATAAAGTCTGACACTGTTTCCACTATTCCCCTATCTATTTACCATGAAGTGATGTTACCAGCAGAGATCAAATTGCCAACATCCGCTGGATCATGGAGAAAGCAAGAGAGTTCCACAAAAACATCTATTTCTGATTCATTGACTATGCCAAAGCCTTTGACTGTGTGGATCACAATAAACTGTGGACAATTCTGAAAGATATGGGAATACCAGATCACCTGACCTGTCTCTTGAGAAACCTGTATGCAGATCAGGAAGCAACAGTTAGAACCAAACATGGAACAACAGACTGGTTCCAAATAGGAAAAGGAGTACGTCAAGGCTGTATATTGTCACCCTGCTTATTTAACTTCTTTGCAGAGTACATCATGAGGAACGCTGGGCTGGAAGAAGCACAAGCTGGAATCAAGATTGCCGGGAGAAATATCTATAACCTCAGAAATGCATATGACACCATCCTTATGCCAGAAAGTGAAGAGGAACTCAAAAGTCTCTTGATGAAAGTGCAAGAGGAGAGTGAAAAGGTTGGCTTGAAGCTCAACATTCAGAAAACAAAGATCATGGCATCTGGTCCCATCACTTCATGGGAAATAGATGGAAAAACAGTGGAAACAGTGTCAGACTTTATTTTTTTGGGCTCCAAAATCACTGCGGATGCTGATTGCAGCCATGGAATTAAAAGACGCTTACTCCTAGGAAGGAAAGTTATGACCAAACTAGATATTATATTAAAAAGCAGAGACATTACTTTGCCAACCAAGGTCCATCCAGTCAAGGCTATGGTTTTTCCAGAAGTCATTTATGGATGTGAGAGTTGGACTGTGAAGAAAACTGATCGCCAAAAAATTGATGCTTTTGAACTGTGGTGCTGGAGAAGATTCTTGAGAGTCCCTTGGACTGCAAGGAGATCTCTCTAAAGGAGATCAATCCTGGGTGTTCATTGGAAGGACTGATGCTAAAGCTGAAACTTTAATACTTTGGCCACCTCATGCAACGAGTTGACTCACTGGAAAAGACTCTGATGCTGTTAGGAATTGGGGGAGGGAGGAGAAGGGGACGACAGAGAATGAGATGGCTGGATGGCATCACCGACTCGATGGACGTGAGCTTGAGTGAACTCTGGGAGTTGGTGATGGACAGGGAGGCCTGGCTTGCTGTGATTCATGGTGTCGCAGAAAGTCGGACACGACTGAGTGACTGAACTGAAATGAACTGATGGGACCAGATGCCATGATCTTTGTTTTCTGAATGTTGACCTTTAAGCTTATGTGCTAGGGCTATTATAAATACTTTTTTTTTGACAAAATTCACATCTATTGTCTAATTTAATATTTATAAACTACCCCCTAAGGTAAGTACCATTAACTTCTCCTCACAGATGAAAAAAAAAAAAAAAAACAGAGAAAGAGAAGGCTGAAATATTTCTCTTGAGATAACGTATCTAGTGGTTCAAAGACAATGTATCAGTTCCATTCAGTTCAGTCGCTCAGTCGTGTCTGACTCTTTGCGAACCCATGAATCACAGCATGCCAGGGCTTCCTGTCCATCACCAACTCCTGGAGTTCACTCTAGGACATTTGGGTAAAAGAATAGTACTTCATTAAGAGGAAATTGTGTTAGGTATGAGATACATATGTATCTGTATATCTATCTATGTGTGTGTGTGTGTGTGTGTGTGTGTGTGTGTGTGTGTGTGTGAGCATCTGAGAATCTTTCTCCATCCTCCCTCTGTCTTTCTAAGGCTGTGAGTCCCTTTCAGTGACCCCACATTTTCTTTAATTCCATCATCTTCTGTCTACGAATGTGGATCTCAATGACACAACCAGAGTCAGTGTGCCATCAGAAGAAATGCCTTTGTCCCTACACTTAACATTTATCTCTCTCCCCCAGAGGCTTTGGAAGAAGAGATTTTTCCTTCTTCCTAGAACCTTCTCCACAGCACAAGGGGCCTGTAATCAGTCAGGATACTGGAAAGTCCACAGTTGCCAGAGGAATTGGCTGTCACCAAAAGAGGGAACTATTGCAGCTTATTTGTGAGACACATGGCTGAGAGAATCTTCACTGGAATATAGTGGTGTCTAATCTTTTTCCTGTTCACATAGTGCTGGAAAGACTCATATGTAACAGGGATGATTTCCTGCATTCAACTTAACTTATGAATTGAACATATTTCTATTTGTTCTATCCTGTTGGTTTCATTACTCATGAGGAAAGGAGACTACCTGTCACTAGGTCTCTTGGGACTGAGTCCCTTGCCTGTCTCTTCTCAAGTGACTCTACACAAAGCAGCTAAATTTATCTCTTTTTTCCATGAAATCTGCTTGTGGCACTCATGATTAAAAATCTCAAGAGTTAGCTAATTATTTTCTATATTATATAGTCCAGGAATTCACCACCTAGTCTTTCTGAGAAATCGTTCCTGATTTCTAAGGAAAAAAAAAAAAAAAGTGCTATTACCAGGATCCTATTCTTCTTTCCTATATATATTATGCCACATGCATGCTAAGTCACTTCGGTGGTATCTGACTCTTAGCAACTATGGACTGTAGCCCACCAGGCTCCTCTGTCCCTGGGATTTTCCAGGCAAGAATACTGGAATGGGTTGCCATGACCTCTTCCAGGGGATCTTGCCAACCCAGGTCTTATGCATTGCAGGTGGATTCTTTATCAACTGAGCCACAAGGGAAGCCCATGAATATTGGAGTGGATAGACTATCCCTCATCAACCCAGGAATCAAACTGGTGTCTCCTGAATTGCAGGCAGATTCTTTAATAACTGAGCTACCAGGGTACACATTTTTCTCTCATACTTATCACTTAATGGAATCCAATAGCTAAGCTCTTAGTTATTAGTTTAATGTGTTCATGAATCAATGAGTAAAGGAAAAAATCTGGCCCTGACTGGGACTCAGGTCTGCATTCAGCCTTCAGTTTTTTCTTATCTCTGGTTCCTCCTAGTGTAACTGTACTTGAAAGAGAATTTCCAAAGAAAGTTGTAGTATGCTGCCTCAAACCCCGGCTCCATTCTTTATCTCATGAATATTATAATTGAATATTATATTATTTGTCTTTGCTGGGCCTGTTTTCCAACCTACAAAATAAATTATTTCCTTACAGAAGAGTTATAAGCATTAAATATGGTTAATATGTACTGAAACGCTTGATAACTTAATAAATATTTCAATTTCTAAGACACCAGTGTTGATTATTTTGTTACAACTCTAAAATGGTTGATTCTGATGTACATTATGTGGCATGCTCATAAACCACTGTCTCATGTAGAATGGCAAAAGTAGCAAGCTTACTTCTGTCACTAGGCTGAGCACGTTTTCATACCATGTTAATTTTGAGAGAGTGAACAGCAGCCTTATCAGGAATATTCTCTCTCTGATGTGGTCAGGCATGGCCACTCATGTTGATATATGCAGGTGGAGTATAATTTCCAGGTCAGTCAAGATTTCAGCAAATTCCTTAGACATTAGCTCTTTTCTAACTTCTTCTATATGAGTTTTGCAGTTACATGTTCTAAAATCACCTCTTAAGTTAGGATCTCAGTGGGGCTTGGAAGAGGGCAATGACTTAGAACCACCTGATTCAATAGAAGGAAAACAGAGTCTTGAATTAGTCATTAAAGAATACGGATGGATCAGAAACCTGTGGTACATATACACAATTGAGTATTACTCAGCCATTAAAAAGAATACATTTGAATCAGTTGTAATGAGGTGGATGAAAATGAAGCCTATCATACAGAGTGAAGTAAGGCAGAAAGAAAAACACCAATACAGTATACTGAGGCATATATATATATAATTTAGAAAGAAGGTAATGATAACCCTGTATGTGAGACAGCAAAAGAAACACAGATGTATTGGATAGTCTTTTGGACTCTGTGGGAGAGGGCAAGGGTGGGATGATATGGGAGAACGACATTGAAACATGTGAAATATCATATGTGAAACGAATCGCCAGTCCAGGTTTGATGCATGATGCAGGGTGCTCGGGGCTGGTGCACTGGGAAGACCCAGAGGGATGGGATGGTGAGGGGGGTTCAGGATGGGGAACACATTTGCACTCAAGGCGGATTCAAGTCAATGTATGGCAAAACCAATGCAATACTGTAAAATAAATAAATTAATTAATTTTAAAAAAAGAATACAGATGGTTTGGATAGATTGAATTTGAAGGTCAGAAAACCTCTGAAATGAATTGTTCTATTCTATTAGAAAAAAGAAATCTGTGAGAAGTTAGGTAACACTATTCTGTGGCTTTAGCATTTCTTTTTACTTTGAAGAAATGCATGATGACTAATTGTAAGATAAACAGTACAAAGGGGCAAGTTGCACAAATTGAAATGAACAATGCAGACAAGAAATAAACAGAGTCATGCATTAAACTTTTTCCTTTCCTTGAATATCTATCTGTTGTTATTTATATTTCTTCTTTTTCTTTATATATGTATGATTAGTTATTGCCTATTTTAAAAGATTAAACATTTCCAAGGATATCTGTCATTTCAGTAAATTTAAATTTATGCTGGAAGATTTAATGACACATTTTCTAAGTCATAGTGATATCAGATTTTTATGTTTCCTTCAATCACTATCTTGAAAATGTAGAAATATTAAAAATACATATAAAAGTACCATACATTTAGAACATAACCTTCTTCTTAATATTTCCTTTTCCTCTAGAAGTGATGATATTTACTTTTATTTTTAAGATGAATTCATTTATTCAACATGCATTTTAATCAAGAAGTCAGGAAATGCAAAGGTGAATAAAATATGGACTCTGAGAATAAAGTGGCCACGGTTAAGAAAATATTTATTTTTTAAAGTATACATTTCTAGTATCTGGTCTTACATTTAGCTCTCTAATCCTTTTTGAGTTTATTTTGGTGTATGGTGTTAGGAAGTGTTCTAGTTTCATTCTTTTACAAGTGGCTGACCAGTTTTCCCAGCACCATTTGTTAAAGAGACTGTCTTTTGTCCATTTTATATTCTTGCCTCCTTTGTCGAAGATAAGGGGTCCATAGGTGCGTGGGTTTATCTCTGCTGCTGCTGCTAAGTCACTTTAGTCGTGTCCGACTCTGTGCGACCCCATAGACGGAAGCCCACCAGGCTCCCCCGTCCCTGGGATTCTCCAGGCAAGAACACTGGAGTGGGTTGCATTTTCCTTTTCCAATGTGTGAAAGTGAAAAGTGAAAGTGAAGTCGCTCAGTCGTGTCTGACCCCCAGCGACCCCACGGACTGCAGCCCACCAGGCTCCTCCATCCATGGGATTTTCTAGGCAATAGTACTGGAGTGGCTTGCCATTTCCTTCTCCGGGTTTATCTCTGGGCTTTCTGTTTTGTTCCACTGATCTATATTTCTGTCTTTATGCCAGTACCGTACTGTCTTGATGACTGTGGCTTTGTAGTAGAGCCTGAAGTCTGGTAGGTTAATTCCTCCAGTTCCATTTTTCTTCTTCAAAATTGCTTTGGCTATTCGAGGTTTTTTGTATTTCCATACAAATTGTGAGATTATTTGTTCTAGTTCTGTGAAAAATATCGTTGGTAACTTGATAAGGATTGCATTGAATGTATAAATTACTTTGGGTAGTATACACATTTTCACAATATTTATTCTTCCAATCCACGAACATGGTATATTTCTCCATCTATTAGTGTCCTCTTTGATTACTTTCAATAGTGTTTTATAGTTTTCTATGTACAAGTCTTTTGTTTCCTTAGGTAGATATATTCCTAAGTATTTGATTCTTTTCGTTGCAACAGTGAATGAAATAGTTTCCTTAATTTCTCTTTCTATTTTCTCATTATTAGTGTATAGGAATGCAAGGGATTTCTGTGTGTTGATTTTATATCCTGCAACTTTACTGTACTCATTGATTAGCTCTAGTAGTTTTCTGGTAGAGTCTTTAGGGTTTTCTGTGTAGAGGATCATTTCATCAGCAAACAGTGAAAGTTTTACTTCTTCTTTTCCAATTTGTATTCTTTTATGTCTTTTTCTGCTCTGATTGTTATAGCCAAAACATCCAGAACTATGTTGAATAGTAGTGGTGAGAGTGGGCATCCTTGTCTTGTTCCTGACTTTAGGGGAAATGCTTTCAGTTTTTCACCATTGAGGAAAATGTTTGCTGTGTGTTTGTCATATATAGCTTTCATTATTTTGAGATATGTCCCTTCTATTCCCACTTTCTGGAGAGCTTTTATCATAAATGGATGTTGTATTTTGTCAAAGGCTTTCTCTGCATCTATTGAGATAATCATATGATTTTTATTTTTCAGTTTGTTAATGTGGTGTATTACGTTGACTGATTTGTGGATATTGAAGAATCCTTGCATTCCTGGGATAAAGCCCACTTGGTCATGATGTATGATCTTCTTAATATGTTGTTGGATTCTGATTGCTAGAATTTTGTTAAGGATTTTTGCATCTATGTTCATCAGTGATATTGGCCTGTAGTTTTCTTTTTTTGTGGGATCTTTACCAGGTTTTGGGTTTAGGGTGATAGTGGCCTCATAGAATGAGTTTGGAAGTTTTCCTTCCTCAGCAATTTTCTGGAAGAGTTTGAGTAGAATAGGTGTTAGCTCTTCACTAAATTTTTGGTAGAATTCAGCTGTGAAGCCATCTGGACCTGGGCTTTTGTTTACTGGAAGCTTTCCAATTACTTCCTCTATTTCCATGCTTGTGATAGGTCTGTTCAGATTTTCTATTTCTTCCTGGTTCAGTTTTGGAAAGTTGTACTTTTCTAGGAATTTGTCCATTTCTTCCAAGTTATTCATTTTATTGCCATATAATTGCTGATAGTATTCTCTAATAATCCTTTGTATTTCTGTGTTTTCAGTTGTGATCTCTCCATTTTCATTTCTCCTAGAGGAGAACGTAGGCAAAACACTCTCTGACATAAATCACAGCAGGATCCTCCTAGACCCACCTCCCAGAATATTGGAAATAAAAGCAAAAATAAACAAATGGGACCAAATTGAAATCAAAAGCTTCTGCACAGCAAAGGAAACTCTAGGCAAGGTGAAAAGACAGCCTTCAGAATGGGAGAAAATAATAGCAAATGAAGCAACTGATAAAGGATTAATCTCCAAAATATACAAGCAGCTCCTGCAACTCAATTCCAGAAAACTAAGTGACCCAATCAAAAAATGGGCCAAAGAACTAAACAGACATTGCTCCAAAGAAGACATACAAATGGCTAACAAACATATGAAAAAATGCTCAATATCCCTCATAATCAGAGAAATGCAAATCAAAACCACAATGAGATACCATTTCACACCACTCAGAATGGCTGCTAATCAAAAGTCTACATGCAATAAATGCTGGAGAGGGTGTGGAGAAAAGGGAACCCTCTTACATTGTTGGTGGGAATGCAAACTAGTACAGCCACTATGGAGAACAGTATGGAGATTCCTCAAAAAAACTGCAAATAGAACTGCCATATGATCCAGCAATCGCACTCCTGGGCATACACACCGAGGAAACCAGAATTGAAAGAGACACATGTACTCCAATGTTCATTGCAGCACTGTTTAAAATAGCCAGGACATGGAAGCAACCTAGATGTCTATCTGCAGATGAATGGATAAGAACACTTTGGTACATATACACAATGGAGTATTTTTCAGCCATCAAAAAGAATGCATTTGAATCAGTTTAAATGAGGTGGATGAAATTGGAGCCTATTATACAGAGTGAAGTAAGCCAGAAAGAAAAACATCAATACAGTATACTAATGTATATATATGGAATTTAGAAAGATGGTAACCTGAACCCTGTATACGAGACTGCAAAAGAGACATAGGCATATAGAACAGTCTTTGGGACTCTGTGGGAGAGGGTGAAGGTGGGATGATTGGGGAGAACGGCATTGTAGCATGTATATTATCATAAGTGACCAGTCCAGGTTCGACACATGATACAGGATGCTTGGGGCTGGTGCACGGGGATGACACGGAGGGAGAATATGGGGAAGAGGGAGGTGGGAGGGAGGTTCAAGAAAGAGAACACATGTACACCTGGGGCGGATTCATGTCAATGTATGGCAAAACCAACCAATATATTAATGTAAGGTAATTTGCCTCCAATAAAATAAATTAAAAAAAATAAAGTATACATTTCTGATTAATACTTTTCTTTCTTAAACTGGAATATTTATAAATACTGAAAATATGGTAAGAAATTTCTATTCTTTTAATGCTGAAAAAGTGGGAGCAAAGGAATTATCTGTCTTGAATTTAAAATTAAAGCTATTTTGAATTACAAGTTATAGTTTTGGTGATAAAAATTAAAAAAAGACTATCATGCTTCTCTTGTCTTTTTTTCATTTTTCTTTAAGTATTTGTGCTTATTGGTTATATTGCAAAAATAGTAGTTAATTGCTAAGGCCCAAAGACTATGACTTAATCTACTTTTCATCATTTCATTGATGACATGAAAAAAGTCCCTGTACTAAAGTGACTTTGTATCTTTTATGGTAGTTGTCTCAAATTGTTATAGAAGTTGATATTAATTCTAAGTAGGTCTTTCTCAAATAAGTAAAACCCAGTCTTATTTCTCCCTATTTTATATTCTTTTGTCATTATTCTTTATGGAACCATTAAAAAACAATTTTGATATCTATTATTCCTTTTTTGCCATTTTCAAAGAAATTACAATGTTCAATGCTATAATTATAAACTTTCATTAAGCCTAACACATTTTAGGTGTTTGTGACTGCTCATCATTTCCTTTTAAATTCTGTCACATGGCTATTAATTTGAAATTCTTAGTTGGTTCTCCACAGTAACAAGTCTATATTTTTGACTTGGATATTGGGCTCTCTATTTTACAAATTTAAGCTTGCCTGTATATTTTAGAAATCATCCATTTATTATACATCCTAAAGGACTTATGCTTTAGAAAGAATGTTAAGTAGATTATTATAATCAATAATTGAAACTTTAAAATTTATGGCCACTTCCACTAAATTCTGAAAGTTGTCTCAAATCCTGGTTCAAACAAATAGATATTAAAGTACTACCAGTATTGCCAAACACTATATCTGGGGTTGTAATAGACATGATGACAATCTCTGCTATTAGGTTCTAATACTTATTTAGATGGCAAAACTATAAAAATTTATTACATTGCACACGGTATACAATGAACTGCAAAAGTTTGTCACAAATACTTGTGATTGCTCTGTAATTTCTGGGAAAGTCTTGTTGTTTTTGCTGTTGTTGAGCTGCTAAATCATGTCTGACTCTTTTGCAACCCCATGGACTGTAGCCCAAAAGGTTCCTCTGTTCTTGAAATTTTCCAGGCAAGAAATTGGAGTGGTTTGCATTTCTTTCTCCAGGAGATCTTCCTGACCCAGTGATCAAGCCTGCATCTCCTGTACTGGCAGGCAGATTCTTTACTGTGGAGCCATCAGGGAAGCCCAAGAAAGTCTTACATAGTCAAAAAAAATCTGACTGTAATTTTTGTCAAAGCCAGTTTAAAGTGTGACATTCTTCATTCAAAATATGTAACTATTCTTGCTGCTGTTAACTGCTGCTAAGTCACTTCAGTCGTGTCTGACACTGTGCGACCCCATAGACAAAAGCCCACCAGGCTCCCCTGTCCCTGGGATTCTCCAGGCAAGAACACTGGAGTGGGTTGCCATTTCCTTCTCCAATGTGTGAAAGTGAAAAGTGAAAGTGAAGTCACTCAGTCGTGTCCGACCCTTAGCGACCCCATGGACTGCAGCCTACCAGGCTTCTCCATCCTTGGGATTTTCTAGGCAAGAGTACTGGAGTGGCTTGCCATTGCCTTCTCCGAACTATTCTTACACACTTCTAAATTGAGTTGTGATATGAGTCTGGAGCAGATAGAATGTGGATGTTTTACATGGATAAGGAATTACAAAAAGCATTCCAGGCAAGCAGAGAAACATGAGCTTAGAAGGATGGGTACAATGTGATTACAAGGCAATAAGAACTGCAGCCAAGAGTGGAATGAAGGAAAAATAGAGAGATGGAGACATTACAGTAGGAATGGATTATACTGAAACAATCAAGAAGAAGGGTGGATTAGTGAAAGGACCTGTACATTGCCTTATAGTGGGCAGGTATGATGGGTAGTTATGGCAGTTCAGGTTATGTCCCAATAGCAACTTGAACTGAACTTGGGAAGTGCCATGTAAAAGAGTGACTGATGAGGACGGTTTGTCTGTTTTCAGAAACAATAAATCTTAGTAACTGCTTAAGCAAAGGTAGGAGAAGAGAAGTGCATCAAAAGAACTGTCAGGCTTCCAGCCTGCTTAAACAAGAGTTAACAATGATACACAGATACAACAAAGGTCTGTCTAGTGAAAGCTTTGATTTTCCCACTAGTCACGTATGGATGTGAGAGTTGAACTGTAAAGAAACCTGAGCACCGAAGAATTGACGCTTTTTAATTGTGGTGTTGGAGAAGACTCTTGAGAGTCTTTTGGAGTCCAAGGAGATCAAACCAATCAGTCCTAAAAGAAATCAGTCATGAATATTCATTGGAAGGACTGATGCTGAAACTTTGATACTTTGGCCACCTGATGTGAAGATTCTGATGCTGGAAAAGATTGAAGGTGGGAGGAGAGAGGGACGACAGAGGATGAGGTGTTTGGATGACATCACCGATTCGATGGACATGAGTATGAGCAAGCTCTGGGAGTAGGTGATGAACAGGGAAGCCTGGAGTGCTGCAGTCCACGGAGTCTCAAAGAGTCAGACATGACTGAGCGTCTGAACTGAACTAAACACATATAGACAAAGGTATTAGGAAACTTTTTTATTTGGTCTCTAGGAATAAATGGAGGTAAATTAAAAACACATTTTTTAAAAAGATACTTGCATTCTCCATTTTTTAATCTGTGAAAGTTTTTCTGTCTTTCTATCTTCCAAGCAGGTAACATTATTTTTCATAAAAATAGCTATTGCTGATATGTATTGCTAAGTGATGTGTATGTATTGACTTGATTTGTCCCTCTAACACACTATAAGATAGTTCCTAAATTATCCTAAATTATAGCTACAAAATTTCACAAATGAGGAAAATGAAGTATAAAGAAAAAGTGCTGTGACCAAGGTCACAAACTCATGAGATCTGGTATGATGGTTTAGTTGCTAAGTCGTTTCCGACTCTCGCAACCCCAATGGACTGTAGCCTGCCAGACTCCTCTCTCCATGGGATTCTCCAGGCAAGAATATTGGAGTGAGTTGCCATTTCCTTCTCCAGGGGATCTTCCTGACGTAGGAATTGTAGCCAGGTCTCCTGCATTGCAGGCATATTCTTTACTGACTGAGCAATAAGAGAAGTCCTACAAGATTTTATAAATAAGGAAAATGAAGTATAAAGAAAAGAGTACTTTGACCAAGGTCACAAACTCATGAGATCTAGGGAGAGTTTTTGAAGCCCAGTGGCTTCTGTTCTTATCGACTGGTGTTTGTGTCTTCCTTTCTCCCAAAGAACTAGTTCAGTATAACCAATTTGCATTAACTCTACCTTTTTTTACATGCACTTTTTTTTTTCTTCAAAATTCACATCCTCTTCATTTTCTACTCATCCTACTCCAGCAGCAGTCTTACAACTGATCTCTTATCTACACTATTTTTAGTTTAGTAAATCTATTTGGGAAAACTAACCATGCGCCACTATCATGTTTAAAAATTTTTCAGTGGTGTGTAACTTGCAGGTGAATAGGTGAAGGGGGTTAAAGGTACAAATCCTCAGCTACAGGGATGTAATAGTAAATAATATGGTCAATATGTTGTAATAAATTTGCATGGGTACAGATGGTTACTGGACTTGTCATTTCACAATGTACACAAATATTAAGTCACAATGTAACACAGCTGAAGCTAGCATAACTATACATCAACTGTATTTAAATTTAACCAAAGCTTTCAGTCATATCTAATAGCCTTTGACATGAAGTCAGAATAAATATAATATGGACGGTAAGGTCATTTACAATTTGATCAATGAATTATATATGACTTCATTTCTCCAGACTCCCATGGATAAATCTGTTCTCCAATCAGACTCTCACTGCAACCCTGAGCTCTGCCTTATTTTTATGCCTCTTTGTTTTTGTATATACTATTTCAGCTGAACAGGAAATTTCCATAGTCAATAGAAAACCCCTTTCATGCTTGTAGATCATGTGTTTCAGCCAACAGCTCTATGGGTCTAATTTTGTTTTTGTTTATAACATACACTTGGATTCCTTGTTACCATGCCATGCCTGTACAATTGAATATCCTGCACCAATTCAGCAGTGAGATTTTACACAGCTTTAAGATCTTACAAAACTTATTCAATGTGTCTTGACTTCACATTTTTTCAGTCAAGCCAGAATAATCTGCTCACATTCCCCAGCTCTTTTTTACCTTTGTGGTTTCCATCTTTGTAAGTAAATGTATGACTCTTGGATCAGAGAGTTTTATAATTCTCTGGTCTCTCCTTCCTGATCAAAATATCTAAACCTCTAATCTTCAGACTTTTTGCATGCTGTGTAGCAATAAGTAATATTGTGCTAATAAAATGAACAAATCCAAAATAATGTGTATTAGAATTATGCCGTTTCCTCCAGTTTGAATGTCTGCTTAACTCATCTAAAATGTGGAACTCTTCTCCAAGGCCATTGAAGAGGTAGGATGTGCTTAGTCAATTTGCTCTGTTGCAGTGGAGGTGCTGTGCAGGGCAACTTTGAATGTGGTTTAATGACAAGAAGTCAGCAGGTAATAATCTGATTTTAGATAAAGCAAACATAAGAATTAAAGAAAGAGAAAACACACATTGAATGATTATTTGCTAAAATAAGTATAAATTGATTAAAATGATAAATTTAATTTGTTAGTTAAATTCATCAGTTTTTCTTTTTTGTCCCGGAACATTCCATATGATTTTTTAAAAAAAATTTTACCAAGTTAGAAGTGGCAAGCAGCCTGATTAATGAGACATAAAGCTGCTCAGCCATGTGTGACACTTTGCCATCCCATTTGCTGTAGCTTCCAGGCAAGAGTACTGGAGTGGGTTGCCGTTTCCTTCTCCAGCAGATTTTCCTGAGCCAGGGATCGACCTCAGGTCTCCCGCATTGCAGGAGGACATTTTACCCTCTGAGCCACTAGGGAATTAGAACAAATTGACCAAAACATTGCTATTTTAAATTTTTTAAATGTTTACAAGACAGAGCTTCCCTGGTGGTTCAGATGGTGTGTTTACAATAAAGATAAATGTGAAATAGTGACACCCAACAATTTTCTTTTACATGTTATGTGAGAAGATGCATTGTTGTTGGTTAGTTGCTAAGTTGTGTCTAAATTTTATGACCCCATGGACCGTAGCCCACCAGGTACGGGATTTCCCAGGCAAGAATATTGGAGTCAGTTGCCATTTCTTTCTCCAGGGACCGTTCTGACCTAGGGATTGACCCATGTCTCCTGTATGGGCAAGCAGATTCTTTACCACTGAGCCACTGAGGAAGACCAAAGAAGGTTCATTGGCCAGAATGAAAAACAAAAAAGGAACTGCATTCAAATTGAAATTCTGGAGGACACAGCTGAGGATAGAATGTTAACATTTATCAAAGTTTTTGAATCTATATCAGTTCAGTTCAGTTTAGTCTCTCAGTGGTGTCAGACTCTTTGCAACCCCATGAATCACAGCACGCGAGGCCTCCCTGTCCATCACCAGCTCCCAGAGTTCACTCAAACTCACCTCCATCGAGTCAGTGATGCCATCCATCCATCTCATTCTCTGTCATCCCCTTCTCCTCCCGTCCCCAATCCCTCCCAGCATCAGAGACTTTTCCAGTGAGTCAACTCTTCACATGAGGTGGCCAAAGTATTGGAGTTTCAGGTTTAGCATCAGTCCTTCCAATGAACAACTAGGACTAATCTCCTTTAGAGTGGACTGGTTGGATCTCCTTGCAGCCCAAAGGACTCAAGAGTCTTCTCCAACACCACAGTTCAAAAGCATCACTTCTTCGGTGCTCAGCTTTCTTAACAGTCCAACTCTCACAGCCATACATGACCACGGGAAAAACCATAGACTTGACTAGATGGACCTTGGTTGGCAAAGTAATGTCTCTGCTTTTTAATATGCTATCTAGGTTGGTCATAAATTTCCTTCCAAGGAGTAAACGTCTTTTAATTTCATGGCTGCAGTCAGCATCTGCAGTGATTTTGGAGCCCCCCAAAAATAAAGTCTGGCACTATTTCCACTGTTTCTCCATCTACTTCCTATGAAGTGAGGGGACCAGATGCCAAAATTTTAGCTTTCTGAATGTTGAGTTTTAAGCCAACTTTTCCACTCTCCTCTTTCACTTTCATCAAGAGGCTTTTTAGTCCTCTTCACTTTCCGCCATAAGGGTGGTGTCATATGCATATCTGAGGTTATTGATATTTCTCCTGGCAATCTTGATTCCAGCTTGTGCTTTTTCCAGCCCAGCGTTACTCCTGATGTAATCCACATAGAAGTTAAATAAGCAGGGTGACAATATACAACCTTGACATACGCCTTTTCCTACTTGGAACTAGTCTGTTGTTCCATATACAGTTTTAATTGTTGCTTCCTGACCTGCATATAGATTTCTCAAGAGACAGGTCAAGAGACAGGTCAGGTGGTCTGGTATTCCCATCGCTTTCAGAATTTTCCAGTTTATTGTGATCCACACAGTCAAAGGCTCTGGCATAGTCAATAAAGCAGAAATAGATGTTTTTTTTCTGGAAATCTCTTGCTATTTACATGATCCAGCAGATGTTGGCAATTTGATCTCTTGTTCCTCTGCCTTTTCTAAAACCAGCTTGAACATCTGGAAGTTCAAGGTTTATGTATTGCTGAATCCTGGCTTGGAGAATTTTGAGCATGACTTTACTAGCATGCGAGATGAGTGAAATTGTACGGTAGTTTGAGCACTCTTTGGTATTGCTTTTCTTTGGGATTGGAATGAAAACTGACCTTTTCCAGTCCTGTGGCCATTGCTGAGTTTTCCAAATTTGCTGGCGTATTAAGTGCAGCACTTTCACAGCATCATCTTTCAGCATTTGAAATAGCTCAATTGAAGTTCCATCACCTCCACTAGCTTTGTTCATAGTGATGCTTTCTAAGGCCCACTTGAATTCACATTCCAAGATGTCTGGCTCTAGGGGAGTGATCACACCATCGTGATTATCTTGGTCGTGAAGATCTTCTTTGTACAGTTCTTCTGTGTATTCTTGCCACCTCTTCTTAATATCTACCTGCTTCTGTTAGGTTCATACCATTTCTGTCCTTTATCGAGCCCATCTGTGCGTGAAATGTTCCCTTGGTATCTCTAATTTTCTTGAAGAGATCTCTTGTTTTTCCTATTCTTTTGTTTTCCTCTATTTCTTTGCATTTATCACTGAGGAAGGCTTTCTGATCTCTCCTTGCTATTCTTTGGAACTCTGCACTCAGATGCTTATATCTTTCCTTTTCTCCTTTGCTTTTCGTTTCTCTTCTTTTCACAGCTATTTGTAAGACCTCCTCAGACAGCCATTTTGCTTTTTTGCATTTCCTTTCCTTAGGGATGATCTTACTCCCTGTCTCCTGTACAATGTCAGGAACCTCCGTCCAGAGTTCATCAAGCACTCTATCTATCAGATCTAGTCCCTTAAATCTATTTCTCACTTCCTCTGTATAATCATAAGGAATTCGATTTAGGTCATATCCGAATGGTCTAGTGCTTTTCCCAAGTTTCTTCAATTTATGTCTGAATTTGCCAGTACGGAATTCATGATCTGAGCCACAGTCAGCTCCTGGTCTTCTTTTTGCTAACTGTATTGAGTTTCTCCATCTTTGGCTGCAAAGAATATAATCAAGCTGATTTTCGCGTTCACCATCTGGTGGTGTCCACGTGTAGAGTCTTCTTTTGTGTTTTTAGAAGTGGGTGGTTTGGTATGACCAGTGTGTTCTCTTGTCAAATCTCAGCCTTGGAACAGCACTGGATTAAATTCTATATCACTTTAAGATAATAATTATTATGGCATAATTAAATTATCATTCACACTTATAGCATCAGTATAAGTAAATTTTATTCTATAATTTACAAATTTCAAACAATGGTTGGTCTCCAAGAAAAGAAGCCTAATCAAATTAATAGTTTACTAAGGATCATTGACACCCTGGAAAAGAGGGACCGTCAGGTATAAGGTAATAGGAAGTAAAGGTGGCCCAGTGATCTCTATATCCATTGGAAGAGGATTTTAGCCCACAAGGCTCCTCTGTCTGCAGGGATTCTTCAGGCAATAATACTGGAGTGGGTTGCCATTTCCACTTCCAGGGGATCTGTTGGACTCAGGGATCAAACACAGGTTTCCCTCATTGTAGATTGACTCTTTGCTGTCTGAACCACCAGGGAAGCATATGCCACCTGCTGCTGCTGCTGCTAAGTGGCTTCAGTCATATCCGACTCTGTGCTACCCCATAGATGGCATCCCACCAGGCTCCCCCATCCCTGGGATTCTCCAGGCAAGAATACTGTAGTGGGTTGCCATTTCCTTCTCCAATGCATGAAAGTGAAAAGTGAAAGTGAAGTGATGCAGTCGTATCTCCTAGCGACCCCATGGACTGCAGCCTACTAGGCTCCGCCATCCATGGGATTTTCCAGGCAAGAGTACTGGAGTGGGTTGCCACTGTCTTCTCCGATATGTCACTTATATGCACTTTAAAAATTGATTTGTAAGATTATGGGCCACTAAGGAGATTTTTATTTTTAATGTCTGTCAAGAAATAATGATATACAAAACACACACACTACAGATACGCACACCAAAATCAATCTATTTCCCCATTTCCTTTAAAGACAATGGGCAATCAGAAGGGGATTGTAGCCTATCTTTCCGTTTAGAACTATCAGAATTCTATTGATTGCAACCAATGCATGAAAAATGAACTGATGCCTCGTTAGAATTGAAACGAATGGCTTGGTCATGTATCACAGAGACAGATCTGACCATAAAAGAGAGAGAGAGCCACCACTAGTGTGAAATAAATTAAATATTATTAATAGCTACTGTTTTTTTTTTCTTTTTACCATATTACTATTCCAAACATGATAATCTCCTTTGAACTATTCTTATATTTACTTGCTTTATTTTAATGAAAATTTCCTTTTTTCCCCTGACATCTCAGGTGTACTTCCTCAGTCTACAGAACAACATTGAAAAGTGTTTGCCGTGTCTTTCATTATATAAATGTGCGCACTTAAATTACATACATACATATTCTTATATCCAAAAATATCAATAATTTTAGCCCAAGGTTGCTATGCATAAATATGTATTAGGTAGCTACAATGTTAGAAAAGGGCCTTATGACTTTTTTTTTATGGCCTTTATAGCTAACTCTTGCAGGTTTGGTTGCCTGGGATGCAGGCTCTGATAAGGAGATGCTTGTGATAGAGTTTTATTAGGGACTGATTGTGTTATCAACCTCTTCAGAAGGGAAGCAGGATGAAACAAAAAGAAAAAGAAATATTCTGTGGTCTCAGTGGAAGCCCCTGCAAAAATATGGGAAATTATGAAGCTGGGGTATGGCATCAGAATCATGCACAGTTGGACTAGAAGACTGGGTCAGTACATCTGTTAAAGTCTGTACAACCTTGGAAAGGAAGTAGTGTTGACAAAATAAACTCTTCAGTGAATGAGAGAGGCAGCCCTGCCAGCCACATGGGGAGCTGATATCTGAGACCTTTTTGTAGCAGTAATCACAGCTGCTGTAGAAGTCTGATTTTCATTCCTGAAAGAAGATCTGGGAAACACATAGTGACCACCATACCAATACTTCCAAAATTATTCATGGCAAAAGCTAAGGTTTAAATTGATAAATCAACTCCTGGGAAATAGATGGAAAAACAGTGGAAACAGTGTCAGACTTTATTTTTTGGGGCTCCAAAATCACTGCAGATGCTGATTGCAGCCATGAAATTAAAAGAAGCTTACTCCTTGGAAGGAAAGTTATGACCAACCTTGATAATATATTAAAAAGCAGAGACATTACTTTGCCAACAAAGGTCCGTCTAGTCAAGGCTATGGTTTTTCCCGTGGTCATGTATGGATGTGAGAGTTGGACTGTGAAGAAAGCTGATCGCCTAAGAATTGATGCTTTTGAACTCTGGTGTTGGAGAAGACTCTTGAGAGTCCCTTGTACCGCAAGGAGATCCAACCAGTCCATTCTAAAGGAGATCGACCCTGGGTGTTCATTGGAAGGACTGATGCTAAAGCTGAAACCACAATACTTTGGCCACCTCATGAGACGATTTGACTCACTGGAAAAGTCTCTGATGCTGGGAAATGTTGGGGGCGGGAGGAGAAGGGGACGACCAAGAATGAGATGGCTGGATAGCATCACTGACTCTGTGGACATGAGTTTGAGTGAACTCCGGGAGTTGGTGATGGACAGGGAGGCCTGGCGTGCTGTGATTCATGGGGTCGCAGAGAGTCAGACACTACTGAGCGACTGAACTGAACTGAATTCCCAAATTATATATGTATTTATATTATATATATATATATAATAAAATGAGAAAAACTTATGTATTTATATATAATATACAATATATTGTATAAATATATACTCTAATACAAAAGTAAATAAAATATTTTAAAATATTAAAAATAAAAATATATTTTTAAAATAAAAAATATGTTATATAAAGTTTCACCTTATTTGCGATTGTCAGTGACATACTTGTTACCCATATTATATAATTCTATTAGTTCAATTTTGAATTTATATACCAGATGGTTTATATTAGGTAAAATACTTAAAATAAATGCTCTAAGTCTCTTTTGTTTAATAGGACCCTTGCAAAATATTGTTAATTTTGAGAAATCACAATTCTCTTCCTTTGTAGTACTCAGCTATTTTGCTCTTTGATAAGCTCCTAGCAATAAAAAATTTGCATGTATTCCAGCTACAACAACATCTCCAGGTTATAAATATGGATCTGTGTTTGAGCCAATATCCATACATTTGTTAATTCTTGTAGCCTTAAAGATAGAATTTGTATTGGAATTATTTTAGTTTTCCTTACTAATCAAATGCCCTGTATTTAAAAGGATTAATTACACAATCAAATAATCACACTTTCTTAGAAAAAGAATTGCCCACACATGCAAAGTTGTACTGTGTCAATAAATTATGAATGATTGCTAAAATATCCTCACCAGATATATCATAAGTGGAATGTGATGTTATGTTTATTATATTGATTAGTCCCAGATTATCATTTTGTAAGTCAGTTTCCCCCAGGAGTAAGTTACTGGAAGATGCATAATCATTTTTAACTCAATGTCTGAGTAAGGTAGCTTGTTATCTCAAGAGCCTTAAAGGGATTGTTTTACATTCTCAGAGCATCCATCAGAAAGACAACAGTTTTAGAAAACCAATGTGATTGTGTCAAGGAGATGGGACTAAATTAGCCAAGGCAAAGTTTAGACAGTGTTTCTGGCTGTTTTCATTATTGATTGTATGCATTGATTACATTAACTGTGCAGAGCTCCAATTTACTTATAAAGGTTGCAAAAATAACAGACTGACATTAGCAGAATTTATTTTTATTTGGCTTTCGTAAGTAGGCTTTATTTCTCATTATTTTGGGAAAATCTTAAAAGCAAAAGTAAATTTTATCTCATATTAAAGTCTATATTAAATTTTACATTTCAATTTTTTATGTATTCATTTTGTGTTCAGTAATTTAGAAAAACCCAGACACTAATATCTTATAATTGAGTATATTATTTTCCTAGAAAATAATGAGTAGCATAGTGGCATGTTTGTTTGTTGCTAAACAATATCCAACAATACAGATATTAACAATTCAATAACTTTTAAAATACTCCTCTTTTATTTATTTATTTTTCTAAAAAGACAGTACAAGTTTAAATATTACATTAGGACTAAAGCAATTCACGCAAAATTGTCCCTGCTGTTGACACCTTTCTTTCATCCTGTGCAAAATTCCTGCCAGAAGACAGTACCATTAATTGATCCATCAACAGTTTTTGAAATGATGAGAAAATATACAATTTGATTAAAAGTAAATAAAACTGTGTTAGCTTCAGCAGCACAGCACATAAAAGGCAACCCAGTCTAGTATTCTTGCCTGGAAAATTCCATGGACAGAGGAACTTGGTGGGCTACAGTCCATGGCGTCTTGAAGAGTCAGACACGACTGAGCACACACATATACAAATACACTTAAAGTAGGTCTGTTATATTTCTACACCATAGGAATCTTAAATTATTTCAGGAAAGCAGTCAGGTAGGCAGGGCTATTCTTAGAGTAGACCATAGCCTAATTTTTCATGGCATAAATTTGAGCTGCTTTGTAAGTTCTGGATGATCTGCTACTAGTATTAGATGAACTTAAGCTCCTTCCTCGTACCAAAATAAGTCATAACATAAATATTTCCTTTAAATTGTGGATATTTTATCACCATATCTTAAAATTCAGATAAGATATTTCATTCACACAAAATAAAACATAGTTTTGTCAAACCTGTACTTTTTCCTTTGTTAGATATTTTAATTAATTCATTAGTCAATATAAAATAATTGTACAAAGGTAGCCAATTTTTTCAGGTATTGGTGGAAATATTTGGCAGCTAAATTTTCATCGCAGGCACACTAAGCAGTTCTAAGGCAGATGACCCTTGAGATGTGTTTTCTAAGGCTGAGGAAACTGGCTTGATTTAAAGAAAAAAAATAAAAAAATTCCAGGTCAAATCATCTTTTCAAAGCTTTAGGTTAAAAAACTCTAGGGCGTCTGAATCAAAGATTACTAATTCTTATGTGAACCTGATGATAATATTTGAGAAAAAGCTCATTTTTAAGTTTTTACAAAACTGTTTCCATGAAAACAAAACTGTTTCCATGGAATCTAAGTGTTCCAGTAAATGTAAATAAGTTTCTCAGAAAGTGTTCATTGGGCTTACAGGTAACTACCCCAGTCAGGTGTTTGGGGTTGAGGCCACCAATTCGTTTCTTTTTTAAAAAATTTATTTTAATTGGAGGCTAATTACTTTACATTATTTTATTGGTTTTGCCATACATTGACATGAATCTGCCCCAGGTGTACATGTATTCCCCATTTTGAACCCCCCTCCCACCTCCCTCCCCATCCCATCCCTCTTGTTCATCCCAGTACACCAGCTCTGAGCATCCTGTATCATGCATCGAACCTGGACTGGCGGTTCATTTCACATATGATAATATACATGTATACTAACGCATATATATGGAATTTAGAAAGATGATACCAATTCAAGTTTCTAACTCCTGTAATGCAGTGTCCAAACTATTTGGTTACCAAACTATTCCCTTGAAAGAGAAACTTGGGGCACTGAGAATATATTGCCCCTCAAGCTAGAGAATGACCTAGTCTCTGAATCATCAAAACCCCAGTCATAGTCCTTGAAATGTGCTCAATCATATCTTGATATACAGCCAAGTCTCTGAAAAGCTACATTCTGGAAATTAACTATCTCAGTCTTCAGCATGATTATCATTATTGCTTTTCAAATTATTTTATTAAGTTTTAAATTGCTTTCATAAAATTAAGATATTTTAAAGTTACTCTTACATTTTAGGAAGTCTCTTCAATGGCAGTTATAATACTGAATGTCCCCAGTGTATGGCCACAAATGGCAATTTTTTATTAGAAGCTAATGTGAACCATGAAAAGCCAGATGTTCAAGCTGGTTTTAGAAAAGGCAGAGGAGCCAGAGATCAAATTGCCAACATCCTCTGGATCATATAAAAAGCAAGAGAATTAGAGAAAAACATCTATTTCTGCTTTATTGACTATGCCAAAGCCTTTGACTATGTGGATCACACTAAACTGTGGAAAATTTTGAAAGGGATGGGAATAACAGACCACCTGACCTGCCTCTCGAGAAACCTGTATGAAGGTCAGGAAGCAACACTTAGAACTGGACATGGAATGACACACTGGTTCCAAATAGGAAAAGGAGTCCGTCATGGTTGTATTCAGTCACCCTGCTTATTTGACTTATATGCAGAGTACATCATGAGGAATGCTGGGCTGGAAGAAGCGCAGGTTGGAATCAAGATTGCTGGGAGAAATATCAATAACCTCAGATATGCAGATGACACCACACATATGGCAGAAAGAGAAGAGGAACTAAAAAGCCTCTTGATGAAAGTGAAAGAGGAAAGTGAAAAAGTTGGCTTAAAGCTCAACATTCAGAAAACTAATATCATCACATCTGGTCCATCACTTCAAGGGAAATAGATGGAGAAACAGGGAAAACAGTGTCAGACTTTATTTTTGGGGGCTCCAAAATCACTGTGGATGCTGATTGCAGCCAAGAAATTAAAAGACGCTCACTTCTTGAAAGGAAAGTTATGACCAAACTAGACAGCATATTAAAAAGCAGAGACATAACTTTGCCAACAAAGGTCCGTCTAGTCAAGGCTATGGTTTTTCCAGTGGTCAGGTATGGATGTGAGAGTTGGACTGGGAAGAAAGCTGACCGCCGAAGAATTGATGCTTTTGAACTGTGGTGTTCAAGAAAATCCCTTGTACTGCAAGAAGATCCAACCAGTCCATTCTAAAGGAGATCAGTCCTGGGTGTTCATTGGAGGGACTGATGCTAAAGCTGAAACTCCAAAACTTTGGCCAATTTATGCGAAGAGCTGACTCACTGGAAACGACTCTGATGCTGGGAGGGATTGGGGGCAAGAGGAGAAGGGGACAACAGAGGATGAGATGGTTTGCTGGCATCGTCGACTCGATGGACATGAATTTGAGTGAATCCCGGGTGTTGGTGATGGACAGGGAGTCCTGGTGTGCTGCAATTAATGGGTTCATAAAGAGTCAGATACGACTGAGTGACTGAACTGATCTGAACTTGAAATATATATGTATTTTTTTTCTTCAAAAATTGCTGTACATTTTTGTACATTTATTTATCAAAGAGATATTGACTCACTACTATGGGGGCCAAAGTCAATGTTGGATGCTAGGTATTTGGTAGTGCTCTTAGAGCGTTCATGAAGAGATACCCCTTACCCAAGGTAAGGAGCAGTGGCTGCGCTTTACTGGAGCAGCCGTGAAGAGATACCCCACGACCAAGGTAAGAGAAACCCAAATAAGACAGTATGTATTTACGGAGGGAATCAGAGGGCATACACACTGAAATCATAATCACAGAAAACTAGTCGATCTGATCATACAGAACACAGCCTTGTCTAACTAAAAGAAACTAAGCCATGTCGTGGGGGCCACCCAAGATGGGCAGGTCATGGTGGAGAGGTCTGACAGAATGTGGTTCACTGGAGAAGGGAATGGCAAATCACTTCAGTATACTTGACTTGAGAACCCCATGAACTGTATGAAAAAGCAAAATGATAGGACACTGAATGAGGAACTCCCCTGGTCGTTAGGTGCCCAATATGCTCCTGGAGATCAGTGGAGAAATAATTCCAGAAAGAATGAAGGGATGGAGCCAAAGCAAAACCAATACCCAGTTGTGGATGCGATTGGTGATAAAAAGCATGGTCCGATGCTGTAAAGAACAATATTGCATAGGAACCTGGTGTGTTAGGTCCATGAATCAAGGCAAATTGGAAGTGGTCAAACAGGAGATGGTAAGAGTGAACGTCGACATTCTAGGAATCAGTGAACTAAAATGGACTGGAATGGGTGAATTTAACTCAGATGACCATTATATCTACTATTGTGGGCAGGAATCCCTTAGAAGAAAGGGAATAGCTATCATAGTCAACAAAAGTGTCCGAAATGTAGTACATAGATGAAATCATAAAAACGACAGAATGATCTCTATTCGATTCCAAGGCAACCCATTTAATATTAGAGTAATCCAAGCCTATGCCCAACCAGTAATGCTGAAGAAGCCGAATTTGAACACTTCTATGAAGACCTACAAACCTTTTAGAACTAACATCCAAAGAATATATCCTTTTCATTACAGGGGACTGGAATGCAAAAGTAGGAAGTAACAAAACACCTGGAGTAACAGGCAAATTTGGCCTTGGAGCACGGAATGACGCAGGGCAAAGGCTAATAGCGTTTTTCCAAGAAAATGCACTTGTCATAGCAAAAACCCTCTTTCAACAACACAAGAGAAGATTCTACACATGGACATCACCAGATGGTCAACACCAAAATCAGATTGATTATATTCATTGCAGCCAAAGATGGAGAAGCTGTATACAGTTAGCAAAAACAAGACCAGGAGCTGACTGTGGCTCAGATCATGAACACCTTATTGCCAAATTCAGACTGAACTTGAAGAAAGTAGGGAAAACCACCAGACCATTCAGATATGACCTAAATAAAATCCCTTATGATTATACAGTGGAAGTGAGAAACAGATTTAAGGGACTAGATCTGATAGATAGACTGCCTGATGAACTATGGACGGAGGTTCCTGACATGGTACAGGAGACAGGAATCAAGACCATCTTCATAGAAAATAAATGCAAAAAAGCAAAATGGCTGTCTGAGGAGGTCTTACAGAGCTGTGAAAAGAAAAGAAGCAAAAAGCAAAGGAGAAAAGGAAAGATATAATCATCTGAATGCAGAGTTCCGAAGAATATCAAGGAGAGATCAGAAAGCCTTCCTCAGCGATCAATGCAAAGAAATACAGGAAAACAACAGAATAGGAAAGACTACAGATCTCTTCAAGAAAATTAGAGATACCAGGGGAACATTTCTTGCAAATACGGGCTTGATAAAGGATGGAAATGATACGGACCTAACAGAAGCAGAAGATGTTAAGAAGAGGTGGCAAGAATACACAGAGGAACGGTACAAAGAAGATCTTCATGACCAAGATAATCACGATGGTGTGATCACTCCCCTAGAGCCAGACATCTTGGAATGTGAATTCAAGTGGGCCTTAGAAACATCACTATGAACAAAGCTAGTGGAGGTGATGGAATTCCAGTTGAGCTATTTCAAAACCTAAAAGATGATGCTGTGAAAGTGCTGCACTCCATATACCAGCAAATTTGGAAAACTCAGCAGTGGCCACAGGACTGGAAAAGGTCAGTTTTCATTCCAAATCCAAAGAAAGGCAATACCAAAGAATGCTCAAGCTACCGCACAATTTCACTCATCTCACACGCTAGTAAAGTCATGTTCAAAATTCTCCAAGCCAGACTTCAGCTATACGTGAACCACGAACTTCCAGATGTTCAAGCTGGTTTTAGAAAGGGCAGAGAAACCAGAGATCAAATTACAAACATCCGCAGGATCATGAATAAAGCAAGAGATTTCCCGAAAAACATCTATTTCTGCTTTATTGACTATGCCAAAGACTTTGACTCTGTGGCTCACACTAAACTGTGGAACATTCTGAAAGACATGGGAATACCAGACCACTTGACCTGCCTCTTGAGAAACCTGTATGCAGGTCAGGAAACAACAGTTAGAACTGGACATGGAACAACAGATTGGTTCCAATAGGAAAAGGAGTACGTCAAAGTTGTACATTATCACCCTGCTTATTTAACTTCAATGCAGTGTACATCATGAGGAACATTAGGCTGGAAGAAGCACAAGCTGGAATCAAGATTGCTGGGAGAAATATCAGTAACGTCATATTTGCAGATGAAACCACCCTTATGGCAGAAAGTGAAGAGGAACTAAAAAGCCTCTGGTTGAAAGTGAAAGGAGAGTGAAAATGTTGGCTTGAAGCTCAACATTCAGAAAACGAAGATCATGGCATCTGGTCCCATCACTTCATGGGAAATAGATGGGGAAACATTGGAAACAGTGCCAGACTTTATATTTTTTGGCTCCAAAATCATTGCGGATGCTAATTGCAGCCATGAAATTAAAAGATGCTTACTCCTTGCAAGGAAAGTTATGACCAACCTAGATAGCATATTAAAAAGCAGAGACATTTTTTGCCAACAAAGGTCCATCTAGTCAAGGCTATGGTTTTTCCAGTGGTCATGTATGGATGTGAGAGCTGGACGGTGAAGAATGCTGAGCGCCGAAGAATTGATGCTTTTGAACTGTGGTGTTGGAGAAGACTTTTGAGAGTTACTTGGAATGCGAGGAGATCTAACCAGTCCATTCTAAAGGAGATCAGCCCTGGGTGTTCATTGGAAGTACTGATGCTACAGCTGAAACTCCATTACTTTGGCCACCTCATGCGACGAGTTGACTCACTGGAAAAGACTCTGATGCTGGGAGGGATTGGGGACAGGAAGAGAAGGGGACGACAGAGAATGAGATGGCTGGATGGTATCACCGACTCGATGGACATGAGTTTGAGTGAACTCCGGGAGTTGGTGATGGACAGGGCGGCCTGGCGTGCTGTGATTCATGGGGTCGCGGAGAGTCGGACACGTTTGAGAGACTGAACTGAACTTACAGAGTTCACTGTCAGGACAGTAAGAAAGACTGATGATAGGAAAAACCTACTCTTTGGAGCCTTGGGAATAGGCTTCCATAGGAAAAGGCGACATTTGACATGGTGCTCAATAATGAATACAATGGGATTCCCTGGTGGCTCAGACAGTGAAGAAACTGCCTGCAATGCAGGAGACCGAGGTTTAGTCCTTGGGTGGGGAAGATCCACTGGAGAAGGGAATGGATACCCACTCCAGTATTCCTGCCTGGAGTTCCCCATGGACAGAGGAGCCTGGTGGGCTTTTATAGAGTCAGACACGACTGAGTAACTAACTTGCACTTTTTCAATAATGGATAAATATTTGTAGGCAGAAGAACAGGCTTAGGGGTAGAAATTTTAAGTTTTGAAAAAGGGGAATGGCCCTTTGTTGCTTACTGTACTTTTTTCCTTGCTTGTCTTTAAAATTCTTTATCATTGATTTTGATAGTTTTAGTATAGTGTTTCTTGGAAAAGATCTTTTTGCACTGAGGTAGTTAGGTCTTCTCTTAGCTTCATGGGCTTATGTATCTACTTCCTTCCTAGGTTTTGAAAGTTCTCAGCTATTATTTTTTAAATAAGCTCATTGCTTCCTTCTCTTTCTCTTTTCCTTCTGTAATACCCATTATTCTAATGTTGCCTTTCCTAATAGAGTTGAGTGGTTCTCAAATTATTTCTTCATTTATAAAAAGAATCAATTCTCTTTCTTTTTATTCCTCTATTATTTCTAGATTTCTACCTTCAAGCTAATTAATTCTCTTTTCCATATGGTCTGCTCTATTTTCAATGTTTTCTAATGTATCCTTCATCTTGTGTATTGGGCTCTTCAGCTTCAGAATTTGTTTGGTTCTTTTTAAAATTTTTACTTTCTTTGGTAAAGTAATCCTTCTGCTCATTAATTTTATCCTTGAGCTCATTAAAATGTCTTTCTTAGCTTTCTTGTAACTCTTTGACTTTCTTCATGACAGCCATTTTGAATTTTCCATGAAATCACAATTTCTGTGACTTTAATTTTGATCTCTGGGGAATTGTCTTTTCCTTTTTGTGATACCATTTTACTATGATTTTTGTGTGATGCTTAACTAGTTGCTCATTTTCCTGTGCATCTGAAATTGTGACCACCTTTCTTTTAGGTAATGCTTTTTAAACTTTGACACCCACAATTCAACAAGGTGTTTATTAGAGACCTTTCTTTTTTCAGTAGATGGGACAATAACACAAGATACTTGTTTCTCTGCCTTGCACTTTCTCTGATTTTTTGAAGAATCAATATAGTCCATTCTCTTATCACCTCAATCAGAGGTGTCTTTGGTGGCTTCATCATCACTGCATATGCCTTCAGGATTCCTTTTTCTTGCTATAGCTAGTATCACTGTTGTCACCGACATCATCACTGGGTATCCTGAAATAGCGGGGCCTCCATTGTGTTCAGGATTTCCTGGGTTCAGAGCCCCACCACCACAACCAGGAGCCCAGTGACAGGTGCGACCCCAGGTAAAAGGACCAAAGTCGGGTTTTGCTGCTGCTGCTGCCCAGATCCCCATGGTCTTTGATGCTGGAGCCTGGGAGCCAGAGTCATGTGTGCCTTGTGCCTTCTGATATCAAGTCTTTTGGGGCTGGAGGCTCAGTTGTTGCAGGCAGGGGCCAGGTTCAATGTCCACTGGTCATTTCCTCCTTGGTATTTTCCGGTCCACCCACTTTCAGATTAGCAAGTGTGTGGCGTCTGCAGCACTCTGGTTTGTTGGGCAAAGTTGTTTCTATTTCACTGGTTGTAGGTGGAAGAATAGAGAAGATGCTCTCCACCACTTTGTTAAGGAGAGAAGTGTCCTAGGCTGTGAGATGGAACTGTAGGAGGAGACTAAAACCAAACGGAACTCCTGCCTCAATCTTATTCGTTTTGTATGTCCACTGGAATAAGAATGCTAATGATACAAAAATATTTGTGTACAATGAATAAGAAGCAATTAATTCAATTTATACAAACAGTGTTAGGGATATAATACTTAATTTGTTCACTATTTCACAGATTCTACTTTATAAATTTACTGATATATGTTAAATATATCCTTTCCTATAATCCTGTGAAACCTGGACAAAGCATGAAAATTATATTTACTTTCAAGGAAAGAATCCCATGTTTTCTGTGGTCCTAACTAACTTCACATATAATCAGTTCAGTCTCTCAGTCGTGTCCGACTCTTTGCCACCCCATGTATCACAGCATGCCAGGCCTCCCTGTCCATCACCAGCTCCCAGAGTTCAATCAAACTCATGTCCATTGAGTCGGTGATGCCATCCAGCCATCTCATTCTCAGTCATCCCCATCTCCTCCTGCCCCCAATCCCTCCCAGCATCAGAGTCTTTTCCAGGGGGTCAGCTCTTCGCATGAGGTGGCCAAAGTATTGGAGTTTCAGCTTTAGCATCAGTCCTCCCAATGAACGTCCAGGACTGATCTCTTTAAGAATGGACAGGTTGTATCTTCTTGCAGGCCAAGGGACTTTCAAGAGTCTTCTCCAGCACCACAGTTCAAAAGTATCAAATCTTTGGCAATCAGTTCTCTTCAGAGTCCAACTCTCACATCCATACATGACTTCTGGAAAAACAATTGCCTTGACAAGACGAACCTTTGTTGGCAAAGTAATGTCTCTGCTTTTTAATATGCTATCTAGGTTGGTCATAACTTTCCTTCCAAAGAGTAAGCGTCTTTTAATTTCATGCCTGCAATCAGCATCCGCAGTGATTTTTTAGCCAAAAAAAAAAAGTCTGATACTGTTTCCACTGTTACCCTATCTATTTCCCATGAATTTATGGGACTAGATGCCCTGATCTTTGTTTTCTGAATGTTGACCTTCAAGCCAACTTTTTCGCTTTCATCAGAGGCGTTTTAGTTCCTCTTCACTTTCTGCCATAAGGGTGGTGTCATCTGCATATCTGAGGTTATTGATATTTCTCCTGGCAATCTTGATTCCAGCTTGTTCTTTTTCCAGCTCAGCGTTCCTCATGATGTACTCTGAAGAGAAGTTAAATAAGCAAAATGACAATATACAACCTTGATGGACTCCTTTTCCTATTTGGAACCAGTCTGATTTTTCCATGTCCTGTTCTAACTGTTGCTTCCTAACCTGCATAATGTAATATTGAAAGGTTTGCCTTGGAAACGAACAAAAATCATCCTGTCATTTTTAAGATTGCATCCAAGTACTGCATTTCGGACTCTTTTGTTGACCATCATGGCTCCTCCATTTCTTCTAAGGGATTCCTGCCCACAGTAGTAGATATAATGGTCATCCGAGTTAAATTCACCCATTCCAGTCCATTTTAATTCACTGATTCCTAGAATGTCGACGTTCACTCTTGCCATCTCCTGTTTGACCACTTCCAATTTGCCTTGATTCATGGACCTAACATTCCAGGTTCCTATGCAATATTGCTCTTTACAGCACCGGACCTTGCTTCTATCACTGGTCACATCCACAACTGGGTATTGGTTTTGCTTTTGCTCCATCCCTTTATTCCTTCTATAGTTATTTCTCCACTGAGCTCCAGTAGCATACTGGGCAACTACCGACCTGGGGAATTCCTCATTCAGTATCCTAACATTTTGCCCTTTGTTACTGTTCATGGGGTTCTCAAGGCAAGTATACTGAAGTGGTTTGCCATTCCCTTCTCCAGTGGACCACATTGGGCTGTGGTCCATGTGACCAGTAATGCTGAAAAAGCCGAAGTTAATCGGTTCTATGAAGACCTACAAGACCTTTTAGAACTAACACCCATAAAACATGTCCTTTTCATTATAGGGGACTGGAATGAAAAAGTAGGAAGTCAAGAAACACCTGGAGTAACAGGCAAATTTGGCCTTGGAGCACGGAATGAAGCAGGGCAAAGGCTAATAGAGTTTTGTCAAGAGAATGCACTGGTCATAGCAAACACCCTCTTCCAACAACATAAGAGAAGACTCTACACATGGACATCACCAGATGGTCAACACCGAAATCAGATTGATTATATTCTTTGCAACCAAAGATGGAGAAGCTGTATACAGTTAGCGAAAACAAGACCAGGAGCTGGCTGTGGCTCAGATCATGAACTCCTTATTGCGAAGTTCAGACTTAAATTGAAGAAAGTAGGGAAAACCACTAGACCATTCAGATATGACCTCAATCAAATCCCTTATGATTATACAGTGGAAGTGAGAAATAGATTTAAGGGACTAGATCTGATTGATAGAGTGCCTGATGAACTCTGGACGGAGGTTCGTGACATTGTACAGGAGACAGGGACCAAGACCATCCCCATGGAAAAGAAATGCAAAAGAGTGAAATGGCTGTCTGAGGAGGCCTTACAAATAGCTGTGAAAAGAAGAGAAGCGAAAAGCAAAGGAGAAAAGGAAAGATATAAGCATCTGAATGCAGAGTTCCAAAGAATAGCAAGGAGAGATAAGAAAGGCTTCCTCAGTGATCAATGCAAAGAAATAGAGGAAAACAACAGAATAGGAAAAACAAGAGACCTCTTCAAGAAAATTAGAGATTCCAAGGGAACATTTCATGCAAAGATGGGCTCGATAAAGGACAGAAATGGTATGGACCTAACAGAAGCAGAAGATATTAAGAAGAGGTGGCAAGAATACACAGAAGAACTGTACAAAAAAGATCTTCACGACCAACATAGTCACGATAACGTGATCACTGACCTAGAGCCAGACATCTTGGAATGTGAAGTCAAGTGGGCCTTAGAAAGCATCACTACTAACAAAGCTAGTGGAGGTGATGGAATTCCAGTTGAGCTATTTCAAATCCTGAACGATGATGCTGTGAAAGTGCTGTACTCAATATGCCAGCAAATTTGGAAAGCTCAGCAGTGGCCACAGGACTGAAAGAGGTCAGTCTTCATTCCAATCCCAAAGAAAGGCAATGCCAAAGAATGATCAAACTACCGGACAATTGCCCTCATCTCACACGCTAGCAAAGTCATGCTCAAAATTCTCCAAGCCAGGCTTCAGCAATATGTAAACCGTGAACTCCCAGATGTTCAAGCAGGTTTTAGAAAAGGCAGAGGCACCAGAGATCAAACTGCCAACATCCGCTGGATCATGGAGAAAGCAAGAGAGTTTCAGAAAAACATCTATTTCTGCTTCATTGACTATGCCAAACCTTTGACTGTGTGGATCACAATAAACAGTGGAGAATTCTGAAAGAGATGGGAATCCGAGACCACCTGACCTGCTTCTTGAGAAACATGTATGCAGGTCAGCAAGCAACAGTTAGAACTGGACATGGAACAACAGACTGGTTCCAAATAGGAAAAGGAGTACGTCAAGGCTGTATATTGTCACCTTGTTTATTTAACTTATATGCAGAGTACATCATGAGGAACGCTGGGCTGGAAGAAGCACAAGCTAGAATCAAGATTGCTGGGAGAAATATCAATAACCTCAGATATGCAGATGACACTACCCATATGGCAGAAAGTGAAGAGGAATTCAAAAGCCTCTTGATGAAAGTGAAAGAGGAGAGTGAAAAGGTTGGTTTGAAGCTCAACATTCAGAAAACAAAGATCATGGCATCTGGTCCCATCACTTCATGGGAAATAGATGGAAAAACAGTGGAAACAGTGTCAGACTTTGTTTTTTTGGGCTCCAAAATCACTGCGGATGCTGATTGCAGCCATGAAATTAAAAGACACTTGCTCCTTGGAAGGAAAGTTATGACCAACCTTGATAGTATATTAAAAAGCAGAGACATTACTTTGCTAACCAAGGTCCGTCTAGGTCAAGGCTATGGTTTTTCCCGTGGTCATGTATGGATGTGAGAGTTGGACTGTGAAGAAGGCTGATTGCCGAAGAATCGATGCTTTTGATCTGTGGTGTTGGAGAAGACTCTTGAGAGTCCCTTATACTGCAAGGAGATCCAACCAGTCCATTCTAAAGGAGATCAATCCTGGATGTTCATTGGAGGGACTGATGCTAAAGCTGAAACTTCAATACTCTGGCAACCTCATGCGACGAGTTGACTCACTGGAAAAGTCTCTGATGCTGGGAAAGGTTGGGGGCGGGAGGAGAAGGGGACGACGGAGAATGAGATGGCTGGATGGCATCACCGACTCTGTGGACATGTGTTTGAGTGTTCTCCGGGAGTTGGTGATGGACAGGGAGGCCTGGCGTGCTGTGATTCATGGGATCGCGGAGAGTCGGACACGACTGAGCGACTGAACTGAACTGAACTGAACTGAACCTGCATACAGGGTTCTCAAGAGGCAGGTCAGGTGGTCTAGTATTCCCATGTCTTTCAGAATTTTCCACAGCTTATTGTGATCCACACAGTCAAAGGCTTTGGTATAGTCAATAAAGCAGAAATATATGTTTTTCGGGAAATCTCTTGCTTTTTCCATGATTCAGTGGGTGTTGGCAAATTGATCTCTGGTTCCTCTGCCTTTTCTAAAACCTGCTTGAACATCTGGAAGTTCACGTTTCACGTATTACTAAAGCCTGGCTTGGAGGATTTTGAACATGACTTTACTAGCATGAGTGATGAGTGCAATAGTGCGGTAGTTTGAGCATTCTTTGGCATTGCCTTTCTTTGGGATTGGAATGAAGACTGTCATCTTCCAGTCCTGCGGCCACTGCTGAGTTTTCCAAATTTGCTGGTATATTGAGTGCAGCACTTTCACAGCATCATCCTTCCGAATTTGAAATAGCTCCACTGGAATTCCATCACCTCCACTAGTTTTGTTAGTAGTGATGCTTTCTAAGGCCCACTTGACTTAACATTCCAAGATGTCTGGCTCTAGGGGAGTGATCACACCTTTGTGATTATCTTGTTTGTGAAGATCTTCTTTGTACAGTTCCTCTGTGTATTCTTGCCACCTCTTCTTAATATCTTCTGCTTCTGTTAGGTCCATACCATTTCTGTCCTTTACGGAGCAGGCTAACTTTATACCTGGTCTATTAATTGTGAAAGCAATCTAATTAAAACCAGAATCTTTCTCTTAAACTTTAAAGACCTTTAGAATTTTATAAAAGTTCTCTAATTCAAATTAGTACTACAAAGGTTCCATTAAATTAAACCATTTTTTTGCCAATTTAAAAATATAAATTGATACTGATAAGCAAAGCATTCACTCATCTTCCTCCTCCCCCCCCAAAAAAAGAAAAAGTTTGCACATGAATATTCCTATACAGGATTTTTAAATGAGAGAAATAATTGAAAATTACGCTATTTAAAGGGAATATTTGATTAAATAATACTGAGAGAGGAAACTAAAGTCCTTAAGCTCTATTGTGTACAATTGAGAGGCAATCATTTCAACACTTCAAAATAACCTTCCTAAAAAAATTCTATCCAATTTTCCAAATTGTCCATTCTCTAGAAATACACACACAGTGTAAAAGAGACCTTCTATCTTACAAGGAAGTTCTTGGTGATATTGAAGATGAGAGTGACTTTTGGCTTTACCTTGAAGAACATAAAAAGTCTGTACCATATTTTTTGTTGTTGTTCTCATTTTTTTAAATTAAAAAAATATTGTTTATTAGAGATATAATGAACAATAACGATAAGAATGAGGTTAAATGATTCTAAAACTTGAAGACTCTTATAAGCGAGGACACAAACACATAGAAACAAAGGAGGGAAGGAATCTCCATTCTTTCGTTATCTCGAAATGTAGGAAAATATTACTGGTAATTTTCTACAGAAAGGCCTTTCAATTTTTAAATTTTTATTTTAATTAATTAATATATTTATTTTTGGCCTTAGCATGGAGGATCTTAATTCCCTGACAAGAAAGTGAATCTGTGTACACTGGAATGGAAGCACAGTCTTAACCACTGGATGGTCAGGGAAGTCCCTCTCTACAGAATTCTATTGGGATCAGGCTTCTATAACAATGAGCTTGCTTTATTTTGTTTTGATTTTTTCAAAAAATGAAGAGCTGTTTACACAAATAAAAAAATCAGAAGGAAAATACACACAGAAAAATACACCTTTATGTAAATAATAAAGGAATGCCAAGAGCTCTTTACACTTGAAACCATTTCTGATTAGAATAGCAGGTATTTTTCTAGCCTTAATGAAGTTGGTTGGGTTATATTTTCTACTACTCTAGTAGTTTGGGTGTCTAACATTCTGAGTGTCCACCAATTTGTTAACATATTATCAGAGGCACAACTAGTGTTAACTTAATGAAACTGGCTATATAACAAAAATTATACACTCTATCTTGCCTTTTAGATATTTTTTGTAAATGAAAGAAGCACATTATCTGGGAAAAATTGAAACATTAAAAAATTAAATAAGCAAATTCTTGCTTTCAGTTACTCATGCTGATTAAAACAATGTAATATTGCCTATTTCAAGCTAAATGCAAATATATACATTTTAAATAAAGTAATGCAGAATAACTGAAAGAGCATTCCCTTAGGGTCAAGGATGATGAATGCTTTTTCCAATGTAAGGTTTTAGCTAGTTGTTCATGCTCTGAATCTCAGTTTCCTCTTCCCTAAATGAGTTCAGTACAGAAGAATAAACTCTATAATTTTCATTCAAGAAGTAAAATGATGTGACTGAAGGGGTGAGAACCACATGACTGGCATGAACTCTTCTCCCTTTACTCACTTTCTCTAGGCTTAGGCTGACATTGTTGCTGCATTTTTAGAAGATTTAATACCACAAAGGAGTGGTTTTCAATTCTGTTTGTCTAAAAACTCTCTTTTGTTCTTAAAAATTATTGAAGACCCCAAAGGCCTTTTATTTCTCTGGGTTACATTACACCGTGTTCAAGCTTAGGTGATCAGCAATGCAAAGTGTCCCTGTCCAGTTGCTAACTTGATTGGACAAGGCTCTCCTCTTATCAATGTTAAAGGGACTAAGTTGGAGCTTCAGGGAAAAAGAGCTAATTTTCTTACTAGTTCCTTGAGATTAAGCCCTATGACCTCAGCTGCTATTCTACATTTTTCCAACATTTACAAAATTTTTTTCTGAGTTATTTTCTAGTCAGGTCTTTGCTATCTTCTCAGAACAGATCAATAAGAAATAATTTCTTCTGTCTCTCTTACGTAACTCATCTCTCCACCCTCCTGCAGAAGGAGGCTGCAAATTTTTGTTCTGGCAATTTGAAAATAATAAAAAATGTTTATTTTTGTGTATGGTGTTAGGAAGTGTTCTAGTTTCATTCTTTTACAAGTGGCTGACCAGTTTTCCCAGCACCACTTGTTAAAGAGACTGTCTTTTGTCCATTTTATATTCTTGCCTCCTTTGTCGAAGATAAGGTGTCCATAGGTGCGTGGATTTATCTCTGGGCTTTCTATTTTGTTCCACTGATCTATATTTCTGTCTTTATGCCAGTACCATGCTGTCTTGATGACTGTAGCTTTGTAGTAGAGCCTGAAGTACGGCAGGTTAATTCCCCCAGTTTCATTTTTCTTCCTCAAGTTTGCTTTGGCTATTCGAGGTTTTTTGTATTTCCATATAAATTGTGAGATTATTTGTTCTAGTTCTGTGAAAAATATCGTTGGTAGCTTGATAGAGATTGCATAGAAAGCATAAATTACTTTGGGTAGTATACTCATTTTTACAATATTTATTCTTCCAATCCACGAACACGGTATATTTCTCCATCTATTAGTGTCCTCTTTGATTACTTTCAATAGTGTTTTATAGTTTTCTATGTACAAGTCTTTTGTTTCCTTAGGTAGATATATTCCTAAGTATTTAATTATTTTTGTTGCAACAGTGAATGGAATAGTTTCCTTAATTTCTGTTTCTATTTTCTCATTATTAGTGTATAGGAATGCAAGGGATTTCTGTGTGTTGATTTTATATCCTGCAACGTTACTGTATTCATTGATTAGCTCTACTAGTTTTCTGGTAGAGTCTCTAGGGTTTTCTGTGTAGAGGATCATGTCATCAGCGAACAGTGAAAGTTTTACTTCTTCTTTTCCAATTTGTATTCTTTTATGTCTTTTTCTGCTCTGATTACTGTGGCCAAGACTTCCAGAACTATGTTGAATAGTAGTGGTGAGAGTGGGCACCCTTGTCTTGTTCCTGACTTTAGGGGAAATGCTTTCAGTTTTTCACCATGGAGGATAACGTTTGCTGTGGGTTTGTCATATATAGCTTTTATGTTGAGGTATGTACCTTCTATTCCCACTTTCTGGAGGGTTTTATCATAAATCGATATTGAATTTTGTCGAAGGCTTTCTCTGCATCTATTGAGATAATTATATGATTTTTATTTTTCAGTTTGTTAATGTGATGTATTACGTTGATTGATTTGTGGATATTGAAGAATCCTTGCATTCCTGGGATAAAACCCACTTGGTCATGATGTATGATCTTCTTAATATGTTGTTGGATTCTGATTGCTAGAATTTTGTTAAGGATTTTTGCATCTATGTTCATCAGTGATATTGGCCTGTAGTTTTCTTTTTTTGTGGGGTCTTTACCAGATTTTGGGATTAGGGTGATAGTGGCCTCATAGAATGAGTTTGGAAGTTTTCCTTCCTCAGCAATTTTCTGGAAGAGTTTGAGTAGAATAGGTGTTAGCTCTTCTCTAAATTTTTGGTAGAATTCAGCTGTAAAGCCATCTGGACCTGGGCTTTTGTTTGCTGGAAGATTCCTGATTACAGCCTCTCGTTCAGTGCTTGTGATGAGTCTTTTCAGATTTTCTATTTCTTCCTGGTTCAGTTTTGGAAAGTTGTACTTTTCTAGGAATTTGTCCATTTCTTCCAGGTTTTTCATTTTAATGCCATATAATTGCTGATAGTATTCTCTAATAATCCTTTGTATTTCTGTGTTGTCAGTTGTGATCTCTCCATTTTCATTTCTAATTTTATTGACTTGGTTCTTCTCCCTTTGTTTCTTGATAAGTCTAGCTAGTGGTTTGTCAATTTTATTTACCTTCTCAAAGAACCAGCTTTTGGCTTTGTTGAGTTTTGCTATGGTCTCTTTTGTTTCTTTTGCATTTATCTCTGCCCTAATTTTTACGATTTCTTTCCTTCTACTGACCCTGGGGTTCTTCATTTCTTCCTTTTCTAGTTTCTTTAGATGTAGAGTTAGGTTATTTAGTTGACTTTTTTCTTGTTTCTTGAGATGTGCCTCTATTGCTATGAACTTCCCCCTTAGCACTGCTTTTGCAGTGTCCCAGATGTTTGGGGTTGTTGTGTTTTCATTTTCATTCATTTCTATGCATATTTTGATTTCTCTTTTGATTTCTTCTATGATTTGTTCATTATTCAGCAGCATGTTGTTCAGTCTCCATATGTTGGCATTTTTAATATTTTGGTTTTAAATGAGTATTCCTTTTAAGTTCTAGAAATTGTAAATTGTAAAAATTACAATTTGACAATTACAGAGCTAGGGCAACACCCTATCCTGAATTTTTATTTTTTTTAATAGTTACAATTATTCTGTCATCCTCAAATTTTAGATTTAGAAACTTTTCGCAGCCTTGTAGGAAGCTTAAAGTCACTATGCTTACTGAAATAGTCAAATATTTTTTTCTGGAAATTATTGCTTTGACGTGATTTGTCTGCCTGACCATGTAGTTAATTATTTAACATATCTTCCTTGGTCACAGATTTATAGACCCTCTTGGTCACTACCGACATAGAATCCCCACCTTCCAGAATTTACCTATCTGATCCTCTCTTTGAAATTTTATCCTTCTTTAAGTGCAGCATTTAACTGCATTGTAGTTCTTCTTTTCACACATAGTTGCCATGGAAACAAGCCTTGGTTGTATTCAATGGATTTGATGAGATTAGAAAATACAAAGACAGTCATCATGGTTACATTAAAATAATAATCAATTTTCCATTCTACAGAGTGCACACTAATGAATATAATATGGTGTGAAATAATTTCTCTGTTGTGACAGGGTATTTTGCAATTATATATATCAGGGGAGGCTGAGTAATTCTCAGGAGCAACTTTATATCGCAGAAAATAATCATACTCAGATGGCTATTGTTCCGCCTATAATGACAACAATTACACACACATTGCTAATACACATAAGAAAAAAGAAAATATAATGTATTGCAAACTTTCTGTTAGTTTTAGAACTATTGGTGCATAGGTAAGAGCTGATCTGATTCATGAAGACAGGTGTGTGTAATTTCCTTCTCCCACATGAGTTTTGATGAGGGCATTACTGTTTTCAATGAATAGTGAAAATCAAATTTTTAAATTCATTTTATATTCTAAATCATATAATTGATATTCAAATTTTTCATGTAGTTTCCATTTTACTGTTTTTCTAACAGTAAATTTTGCATACCAGTAGTGATAATTGGACGGAGAAGGCAATGGCAAGCCACTCCAGTACTCTTGCCTAGAAAACCCCATGGATGGAACAGCCTGGTAGGCTGCGGTCCGTGGGGTCGCTAAGGGTCGGACACGACTGAGCGACTTCACTTTCACTTTTCACTTTCACACATTGGAGAAGGAAATGGCAACCCATTCCAGTGTTCTTGCCTGGAGAATCCCAGGGACGGGGGAGCCTGGTGGGCTTCCGTCTATGGGGTCACACAGAGTCGGACACGACTGAAGTGACTTAGCAGCAGCAGTGATAATTGGAAGTATGTTTGAAATAAAATTGGAAAAGACAAATACATTAAAATTATTTAGATCTAAAAAAGCACAGAACATCATGAAATATTATAAAAAGCATCATACAATGTTATAAAATTCACATGCTATTTCATGAACAGGATATTATTCAATGAAAATGCTCAATAATAACTTCTGGATACTATGTTAATTTAACATTAATATTCATCTTAATGAAAATGCAGGTTATCAGTATATCATTGAAGAGACATTCATAACATTAAAGAGTGATGTTTTTAGTGAAAATGTTAATGTTGCATTTTAAAATCTGAATTTTGTTATTTTGGATAAGATATCAATTAAAATTAAAAAACAAAATGCATTTAAGAAAGCTTTTGTTTTAAGATAATAAAGATATTTCTGAAAAGACTATATAACATGAAAGAGACAGACTATCTAAAATTAAAGAAAAACTATTTTAAAAAATTAAATACTTTGGGGAAAAACTGTATTATAAAGTTTTACCATACAAAAATATATGTTGTATTATGTTACAAAATCATATATCATATTGCAATTTTAAGAATTTATTTGCAGATGATACCCCTCTAATGGCAGAAAATGTATAGGAACTAAAGAGTCTCTTGATGAGGGTGAAAGATGAGAGTGAAAAAGTGAAAAAGCTGGCTTTTTTTTCCCCTTTTATTCTTTTTTTTTTTTTTTTTTAATTGGAGGCACAGAGAGTCGGACACGACTGAGCAACTGAACTGAACTGAACTGAATTACATGTCACGAGTTGACTCACTGGAAAAGAGTCTGATGCTGGGAGGGATTGGGGGTGGGAGGAGACGGGGACAAGAGAGAATGAGATGACTGGATGTCATCACCGACTCGATGGACATGAGTTTGAGTGAATTCCAGGAGTTGGTGATGGACAGGGAGGCCTGGCGTGCTGTGATTCATGGGGTGGCAAAGAGTCGGACATGACTGAGCGACTGAACTGAACTGAACTGAATTACTTTACAATATTATATTGATTGATTTTGCCATACATTGACATGAATCCGCCCCGGGTGTACATGTGTTCCCCTTCTTGAACCCCGCTCCCACCTACCTCCTCCCCTTATCCTCCCTCTGGGTCATTCCGATGCACCAGCCTCAAGCATCCTGTATTATGCGTCAAACCTGGACTTAAAACACAAATTAAAAGCTGGCTTAAAGCACAACATTCAATAAAATAAGATCATGGCATCTGATCCCATCACTACATGGCAAAAAGATGTGTGCATAGGTACCCATGGGTACATGACAGATTTTATTTTCTTGGGAGCCAAAACCACTGTAGACAGTGATTACAACCATGACATTCAAAGACACTTGCTCCTTCGAAGAAAAGCTATGACAAACCTAGACAGCATATTAAAAAGTAGAGATATCACTTTGCTGACAAAAGTCCATATAATCAAACCTACAACTTTTCCAGTGGTCAGGTACAGATGTGAAAGTTGAACCATAAAGCAACAAATATTTGATGCTTTTGAATTGAGGTGCTGAAGAGGATTTTTGAAAGTCCCTTGGACAGCAAGGGGAAGAAACCAGTCAATCCTAAAGGAAAACAATTCTGAATATCGTTGGAAGGACTGATGCTGAAGTTGAAGCTCCGATCCTTTGGCCAACTGAAGCAAAGAAATTGCTCATTGGAAAAGACTGTGATGTGGGGAAAGATTGAGGGCAAGAGGAGAAATGGGGCACAGACTCTCCTCTTTCACTTTCATCCAGAGGCTCTTTAGTTATTCTTCTCTTTTTGTCATAAAGGTGGTGTCATCTGCATATCTGAGGTTATTTCTATTTCTCCTGGCAATCTTGATTTCAGCTTGTGCTTCATCCAGCCTGGCATTTTGCATGGTGTACTCTGCATATAAGTTAAATAAGCAGGGTGACAATATACAACCTTGACGTGCTCCTTTTCCTATTTGGAACCAGTCTGTTGTTCCATGACCAGTTCTAACTGTTCTTCTGGACATGCATACAGATTTCTCAGGAGGCAAATAAAGTGGTCTGGTATTCTCATCTCTTGAAGAATTTTCCACAGGTTGTTGTGATCCACACAGTCAAAGGCTTTGGCATAGTCAATAAAGCAGAAATAGATGTATCTCTGGAACTCTGTTGCTTTTTCAATGATCTAACGGATGTTGACAAGTTGGTCTCTGGTTCCTCTGCCTTTTCTAAATCCAGATTGAACATCCAGAAGTTCGTGTTTCATGTACTGTGGAGGCCTGGCTTAGAGAATTTTGAGCATTACTTTTCTAGTGTGTATGATGACTGGAATTGTGTGGTCATTGTACATTCTTGGCATTGCCTTTCTTTGAGCTTTCTTTTCCAGTCCGGTCCCACGGCTGAGTTTTCCAAATTTGCTGGCATATTGAGTGCAGCACTTTCACAGCATCATCTTTTAGAATTTGAAATAGCTCAACTGGAATTCCATCACCTCCACTAGCTTTGTTTGTAGTGATGCTTCCTAAGGCCCACTTGACTTTGCATCCAGGATGTCTTGCTCTAGGGGTGTGATCAAACATCATGGTTATCTGGATCATGAAGATCTTTTTTTGTGTAGTTCTGTGTATTCTTGCCACCCTTTCTTAATATTTTCTGCTTCTGTTAGGTCCATATCATTTCTCTCCTTTATTGGGCCCACTGTTGCATGAAATGTTCCGGTGGGTTATCTAATTTGCTTGAAGAGATGGCAAATAGATGGGGAAACATTGAAAACTGTGACAGGATTTATTTTGGGGGGCTCCAAAATCATTGCAGATGGTGACAGAAGCCATGAAATTAAAAGACGCTTATTCCTTGGAAGAAAAGTTATAACCAACCTATACAGCATATAAAAAGCAGAGACATTTCTTTGCCAACAAAGGTCCATCTATTCAAAAGTATGGTTTTTCCAGGAGTCATGTATGGATGTCAGAGTTGGACTATAAAGAAAGCTGAGCACCAAAGAATTGATGCTTTTGAACTGTGGTGTTGGAGAAGACACTTGAGAGTCTCTTGGACAGCAAGGAGATCCAAACAGTTCATCATCAAGGAAATTAGTCCTGAATATTCATTGGAAGGACTGATGTTGAAGCTGAAACTCCAATACTTTGGCTACCTAATGTGAAGAACTGACTCATTGGAAAAGACCCTGATGCTGGGAAAGATTGAAGGCAGGAGGAGAAGTGGATGACAGAGGATGAGATGGTTGGATGTCATCACTTGGCTCAATGGACATGAGTTTGAGCAAACCTCAAGAGTTGGTGGTGGGCAGGGAAGCCTAGCGTGCTGCATTCCATGGGGTCACAATGAGTCGGACACGACTGAGCGGCTGAACTGAACTGAACTGAAGGAAGGATAAAAAAAACTGCTGTAAGTCCCATGTTGGGTGGACTCTTTACCCCCTCTCAGTGTGCATGCTGAGAGCTTTATACTTTCCTCACTAATAAATCCTATTCACTTGCTATTGTGAGTGTTTGACTTTTCATGGATGCCATTCTTTCACTCTGCTGACAAGAACTCAGATTCCTGTTTCAAAAGGAAGAAATTAACACATCCATTGCTGGAAGTTTGGAATTAAAGGACATGTGTTCAAACTTTATGGCCTTTTTGCTTTGCTTCCTCACCTCCCCCCATCTCTGATCTATAAAAGAACCTGGCATCCAGACACCAATAACATGGTCTTTTTGAGGCCTTAACCCACCATCATCTTAGTCAGCTGCTGTCTGAATTGGGTTGTTTTGCTTGCTTCAACACCTTGTCTCTCAGAGTCATTGGGCTGCAATATGCGAAAAAGAGAGAGCTTGGACTCAGTAACACAAACACTCTAGAATTACAGATTTGTAGATTTTTATACTACAAACACTTCTCGTGTTTCAGTTCAGGTCAGTTCAGTTCAGTCGCTCAGTCGTGTCCGACTCTCCGCGACCCCATGAATCACAGCACGCCAGGCCTCCCTGTCCATCACCAACTTCCGGAGTTCACTCAGACTCAAGTCCACAGAGTCGGTGATGTCATCCAGCCATCTCATCCTCGGTCGTCCCCTTCTCCTCCTGCCCCCAACCCTTCCCAGCATCAGAGTCTTTTCCAGTGAGTCAACTCGTCGCATGATGTGGCCAAAGTATAGCAGTCTCAGCTTTGACTGTGTGGATCACAGTAAACTGTGGAACATTCTGAAAGAGATGGGAATACCAGACCACTTGACCTGCCTCTTGAGAAACCTGTATGCAGGTCAGGAAGCAACAGTCAGAACTGGACATGGAACAACAGACTGGTTCCAAATAGGAAAAGGAGTGCGGCAAGGCTGTATATTGTCACCTTGCTTATTTAACTTATATGCAGAGTACATCATGAGGAACGCTGGGCTGGAAGAAGCACAAGCTGGAATCAAGATTGCTGGGAGAAGTATCAATAATCTCAGATATGCTGATGACACTACCCTTATGGCAGAAAGTGAAGAGGAACTTAAAAGCCTCTTGATGTAAGTGAAAGAGGAGAGTGAAAAGGTTGGCTTGAAGCTCAACATTCAGAAAACAAAGATCGTGGCATCTGGTCCCATCACTTCATGGGAAATAGATGGAAAAACAGTGGAAACAGTGTCAGACTTTATTTTTGGGGGCTCCAAAATCACTGCAGATGCTGATTGCAGCCATGAAATTAAAAGATGCTTACTCCTTGGAAGGAAAGTTTCTGCTTCATTGACTTCTCGTGTTGAAACATTCCAAAATGATGTGTGAAATATTTCCATGAAAAATAATAATAAAGGACTCCTTTATTTTTAGTCTCAATTGTTATCCTTGCACATGTTTTGTTACTTTGTTGTAATGTTTCTGAAACAGAGACACCTTAAAAAAAAAATGATATGTAACTCCTAGTACTGTGTTACTTTGAGTCTACTTAAAGGAAAAGAAAATAAGTCTAAATAGAAACGACTCAAACATCTTTACATATCATATTTTCTCTACTTATACTTTTATAGAAACACTTAGATATACTTTTACTATAACATATTTATGGATCTAAGACCCATTAGGAAATTCAATTTAAATTATAAAATAAACAGACATTTTTATAAAAGTAGTATAAAATTGATGAAAGAGTACATAGTTAAATTAAAAATGTATTACTTATATGTGAGATGTTCGGTTCTCTATGCACAAGAATATCCAAGCTTGTAAAACTGTCATTCACATTTGGTTTTCTTATCAAAATACGTTGTTCTTCATTAAAAAACTTTTTTTGTATTTTAAACTTATATTCTATGAAAATTGAAATGATAAATTAATATCTTACACAAGGTGAACAGTTGTAGTTTACTTTTGAATTTCAATACATAAAATTGTTACTAAGTCCAAGCTTGCTCTGCTCGCCTCAGGATAGACCAAGGAATCCAAGAGATTAGGTGGTGGGTCAAATAAGCGACCTCAATCAGGGAGCCAGCAGACTGAGAAGATTGCAGGCTAGTGCCTCAAAATAACCATCTTATCGGGGTCATCTGGATGCCAGCTTCTTTTACAAATCATAGAGGAAGAAGTAATAAGGAACTAAAGTCAAAAGGCAAAATAGAGAGGGAGATGCTGTGGGGAAGTTAAGTGAAAGGGTCTTCAGTCTTGTAAAACATTCCTAAGGGAATGCCCAGCCTTTAGAAGGGGTGGGTTACCTATTCACAAGTGGGCAGGGACAAACTACCTGTCCATGTGCTGAACAAATGTGCTTTAGTTTATGGTCAAGCAGAGGGGCAGGGTCCTCCAGGCAAGCCATTGAGTATGATTATAATAATAAAATCAAGGCAAAAAAAAAGAAGTTTCCAACATGGAGTCAGAATTGGCTTCCTCCTTGAAACAAAATTGCAGCATTTACTGTATGTATGGTACACTAAGCAGAAAATAAGAATGAAATACTTTCACTACCTTTATAACAAATGGATAAATGGATACTGGGCAGTTAATGGGTCACTAACAGACATCTTTGAAGAGAATTACACAGGTCAAGGCAATAAAGGAAGGTTTTAAATCTTCATGTACATTGTAGAATATTTATAGGAACAATTGAGATAAACATATTATATTTGGAGGGCAGACTTTGAAAAAAAATGTCAATTTAGTGAATGTTTTTATCCATGTAAGTGTTCAGTTTGCCTAAAGATGAAGAATTTTGATTAGTACAAAGTGAAATTGTAATGATCAGGGAAAAATTGTGTGGGACTTTCAATCCAATGAGAAAGAATATGAATGTTATTCTACAGTGGTAAGAGATGAACAATTAAGGTCTTAAACCAGAAAGTAGTATGATTGCTGCTGTGCTTTAGGAAAAAAAATTCTTAAGAGAAAGAGTCATCATGCTTTTGAGCACACTTGCAATGAGTCTTTCCTCCCATTAATTTGCATAACATTATTTCCATGAGTAAATGACATTTCTCCATGAAAGCAGTCTGTGGTGGGAACTTTCCCTCTGCCTGCGGTCTCTCTTTGGCCAGGGCATACTTTCATGTTGATGGTGTCTCCCAAAAAACAGAAGCCCAGGACCACATGTCTTCACAGGAAAATTCTATCAAACATTCAGAAATAAGCAAATGTCTATCCTTCTAAAATTCTTTCAAAAAATTGCAGGGGAAGGGACACTTCCAAACTCAGTCTACGAGGCCACCATCATTCTGATACCAAAGCCAAATGAAGACAACACACAAAAAGGAAAGTTACAGCCAATATCACTGATGAACATAGATGCAAAAATACTCAACAAAATTTTAGCAAACAATTAAACAACACATCAAAAAGCTCATAAACAATGATCAAGTTGGGTTTATTCCAGGGAGACAAGGATTCTTCAGTATATGCAAATCAATCAGTGTGATACACCATATTAAACTGAAAGATAAAAACCATATGATAATCTCATTCAGTTCAGTTCAGTTCAGTCGCTCAGTTGTGTCCGACTCTTTGCGACCCCATGAATCATAGCACACCAGGCCTCCCTGTCCATCACCAACTCCCAGAGTTCACTCAAACTAATGTCCATCGAGTTGGTGATGCCATCCAGCCATCTCATTCTCTGTCGTCCCCTTCTCCTCCTGCCCCCAATCCTTCCCAGCATCAGAGTCTTTTCCAGTGAGTCAACTCATCACATGGGATGGCCAAAGTATTGGAGTTTCAGCTTTAGCATCAGTCCTTCCAATGAACACCCAGGATTGATTTCCTTTAGAATGGACAGGTTGGATCTCCTTGCAGTCCAAGGGACTCTCAAGAGTCTTCTCCAGCACAACAGTTCAAAAGCATCAATTCTTTGGCAATCAGCTTTCTTCACAGTCCAACTCTCACATCCATACATGACCACAGGAATAAACATACACTTGACTAGCGGACCTTTGTTGGCAAATCTCATTATGTGCGGAAAAAGCCTTTGACAAAATCAGCACCCATTTATGATTAAAACTCTTAAAAAAAAATGGGCATAGATGGAACCTAGCTAAACATAGTAAAGGCCATATATGATAAGCCTTCAGCAAACATTATTCTCAATAGTGAAAAACTGAAAGCATTCCCCCTAAAATCAGGAACAAGACAAAGGTATTCACTTTCACCATTATTACTAAAAAACAGTTCTGGAAGTCCTAGCTACAGAAAACAGAGAATAAAGAGAAATAAAAGAATTCAGATCAGAAAAAAAGAAGTAAAATTCTCACTGTTTGCAGATGATATGATACTATACATAGAAAACCCTAGAGATGCTATCAGAATATTACTGGAGTGAATCAGTGTATTTAGCAAAGTCGCTTGATATAAAATCAATACACAGAAATAACTTGCATTTCTATGTACTAACAATGAAAAATCAGAAACAGAAATTAAAGAATCAATCCCATTCATCATTGCAACAGAGTGAATTAAATATCTGGGAATAAACTTACCTAAGAAGAAAAAAGAACTGTACACAGAAAATTATAAGACACTGAAAATTATTATCAAAGATGACATAAACATGTTCCCAGGTAGGAAGAATCAATATTGTGAAAATGACTATACTACCAAATGCAATCTATAGATTCAATGTGAACCCTATCAAATTACCAATGGCATTTTCCATAGAACTAGAACAAAAAATTTCACAATTCAAATGTAAAAAGAAAAGACCCCGAATAGCCAAAGCAGACTTGAGAAAGAAAAATGGAGCTGGAGGAATTAACCTTCCTGTCTTCAGATTATACTACAAAGCTACAGTCATATAGACAGTACAAAAACAGAAATATAGACCAATGGAGCAAGATAGAAAGCCCAGAGATAAACCCATATATCTATGGGTACTTTATCTTTGACAAAGGAGGCAAGAATAGACAATGGGACAAAGACAGCCTCTTTAATAAATGGTGCTGGGAAAACTGGACAACTACATGTAAAAGAATGAAATTAGAACTCTTCTTAACACTAAAGATAAACTCAAAATGGATTAAAGACATAAATGTAAAACCAGAAACTATAAAAGTCTTAGAGGAACATAGGTGGGACACTCAATGACATAAATCAAACCAAGATACTCTATGACTCAACTCCTAGAGTAATGGACCCAAAAACAAAAGTAAACAAGTGGGGCCTTATTAAACTTAAAAGCTTTTGCACAGCAAAGGAAACTATAAGCAAGGTGAAAAGACAACCCTCAGAATGGGAGAAAATAATAGCAAGTGAAGCAAGGGACAAAGGATTAATTTCCAATATATACAAGGAGCTCATACAACTCAATACAACAAAAGCAAACAACCCAATGAAAAAGTGCGGAAAAGATCTAAACAGACATCTTTCCAAATAATACATACAGATGGCTAAAAAACACATAAAAAAGATGCTCAACACCATTCATTATTAGAGAAACATATAGCAAAACTACAATGAAATAACACCTCACAACAGTCAGAATGGTCATTGTCAAAAAGTCTGCAACAGTAAATGTTAGAGAAGGTGTGGAGAAAATGGAAGACTCTTGCACTGTAAGTGGAAATGTGAATTGGTACAGTCACTATGGAAGACAGTACGGTGATTTCTTTAAAAAACTGGGAATCAAACCACCATATGACCCAGCAATTCCACTCCTAGGCATATACCCTGAGGAAACCAAAATTGAAAAAGACACATGCATCCTATTGTTCATTGCAGCACTATTTACAATAGCTAGAACATGGAAAGCAACACTGGTGTCCTTTGACAGATGAATGGATGAGGAAGTTGTGATACATACACACAATGGAATATTACTCAGCCATAAAAAGGAACACATTTGAGTCAGTTCTAATGAGGTGGATGAATCTAGAACCTATTATGCAGAGTGAAGTAAGTCAGAAAGCAAAAGATAAATATTGTATTGTAATGCATATATACGGAATCTAGAAAAATGGTATTGAATAATTTATTAACAGGGCAGAAATGGAGAAACAGGCATAGATAATAGACTTATGGACATGGGGAAAGGGGAGGAGAGGGTGAGATGTATGGAAAGGGTAACATGGAAACTTACATTACCATATTTAAAATAGATAGCCAACGGGAATTTGCTGTATGGCTCAGGAAACTCAAACAGGGACTCCGTATCAACCTAGAGGGGTGAGATGTGGAGGGATATGGGTGGGAGGTTCCAAAGGGAGGGGATATATGTATACATATGGCTGATTCATGTTGAGGTTTGACAGAAAACAACAAAATTCTGTAAAGGAATTATCCTTCAATTAAAAACAAAAAAAAAGCAAAGACATCGCTTTGCTGACAAAGGGCCATATAGTCACAGTTATGGCTTTTCCTGTATTCATGTACAGGTGTGAGATGGACTTTAAAGAAGGATTAGTGATGAATGAAGAATTGATACTTTTGTGTTGTGGTGTTGGAGAAGACTCTTGAGAGTCCCCTGGGCAGTAAGGAGATCAAACCAATCAATCTTAAGTGAAAGCAACACTGAATATTCATTGGAAAGACTGATACTGAATCTCCAATACTTTGGCCACCTGATGTGAAAAGACAACTCATTGGAAAAGATTGTGATGCTGGGAAAGATTGAAGGCAGGAGAAGAAGGGGGCAACAGAGAATGAGATTGTGGGAGGGCATCAATGACTCAATGGACATGAGTTTGAGCAAGATTTGGGAGATGGTGAAGGACAGGTAAGCCTGGAATGCTGCAGTCCATGGGGTAGCAAAAACTCAGACAAACTGAACGGCGGCAACAAGAGAAACCTGGCATGCTGCAGTTCATGGGGTCACAAAGAGTCAGACCTAACTTAGCGACTGAGCAACAGCAACAGCAATAATAGAATTTGTAAAAGCATATGATTGTCAAAGGAAAGATTATAGAAAGAGGTAAATATGGGATTCAAACTTAGGACATCAAAGAGGCAGCAAAGAGAAAAATAGAAAAGGAACACATTAACGAAGAAATACAAAAGTGGCAATTTTCTTCACAAAAATGAAGGAATAGTCACAAATATCTGTTTCAAAAATTTTGCCTTGCCTATTACAAGTAAGTCCAAGAATGCTCCACCTTTAAATTATATCTGCACATTTTTTCTATTGTAATAGATTAATTTATTCCATTTTATTTCCCAAATAGGTTTTCAGAATCTGTAGTTCAACAGATGACTGCTACTTGATTTTCCATTACTTTTGTTGAGTAAGTTATAGCTATGAAAATAACACTTGAAAACAAAATTGAAATGTAAATTAGTATTTAACATAGTGCATTTTGACTACACATTTTCTTATAGCATAAGCATAAAGGCAGTGTTTCTATTTAAAAATTGTACACAGATTTGGAATAATTTTCCACTCTTCAATTGATTAGTAAGATATAGGCTCACTTTCAATATGAATAAGAATACACATTGAGTAAGACTATTGATTCATTTTTAAAAGTAAGTAAATGTGAATGCCTTGCTTAAGTGCATTAATTATTATGTATTTACTTTTAAATGTCTACTTAATTTATATAAGCTATTAATGTTCAATTTCTGCTGAAAATTTGTTATGGAATATTGCTATTAACGTTTAGCACCTTAAAACCTTTTGATTTTAATGGCTGCATAAGGGATATTTCTTTTTAAATAGATACTGATTTATATAATTACCAAGCATTAGAGTTTATTTGAATGTTCATATTATTATGCTAATCAAGTGTTATTTGTATGAGTTGCATGAGCTATTTATATTTGTACATGTGTACATGTGTACCGTCCTATGTGTGGGATAAATTTCAGCCAATGATAGGCACTGGCCATCTCTTAATCTCCATTTCACATAATTGTGTTTTAAGAATTTAAATAAATACATTTTTAGAACCACCAGAAAACATAATAAAGACAATCTTATTCTTATTTTTCAAAAATATTAGCTCTATCAGTTACTATTGGAGAAGGGAATGGCAATCTATTAAAGTATTATTGCCTGGAGAAGTCCATGGATAGAGAAGGCTGGCGGGCCACAATCCATGGGGTTGCAAAGAATCAGACATGAATGAGTGACTAATGCACGCATCAGTTACTATGCTTTATGTCTCTGCCTAAATATATTGACAAGAGTAATACTGAAAGTTTTATATGCTAATAAGAATGGCATTTACATTTATAGCCTAAGTTTAAGTAAATCTCATATAATTTTATTGTATATTAACTAGAGTTCCTCTTTTATATAACTTAATTAAATTCCAGCTTCTAAAAGTTACCTAAGATAAAATTACTTTATAATAATTATATCACACAAATAAATCTATAAGTATTAAACCAAAGCAAAGACATTCAAATTATTTTATAAGTTTAATTAAAAATGGGAGCGTTAAATAAATTACATCTCTCTAAAAATAAAACTGTGTAACAGATAAAAAAAAAAAAAAATGGATTACCCCAAACTACGTACTTAAACAAAGCTTGAGTCAAATGCAGAATGCCAGATTTCTCAACCCTTTCTTCTACATAATTATAATCCTAAATGCATTCCATGTATGGTAGAACACAGAGAGAAATAAATTTTTCACGTTTGTATTTGGTTAAATGGAGAATTATAATGGTTTCATAGATATTTATTCCAAGAAGATTAACTAAATATGTAGCTTTAATTGTTTCACTTGTCACATGACACCTAGCTCCAAAGTAACCTCAAGGAACACATTTTTAATTTAATTCAATTAGGAAAATTGCAGGTATAAGAATGAAAAAAAAATTTAAATTTATACAAAGTTGCATTCTATAAGTATATATGATTGCAGATATCAATTTATTGTGATAGTAAAGCAATCTTTTCATTAAAAAATATATATCTTTTTAGTAGCATAGCATAGTTATCAATGGGGAAAATGGTTACATGCTTTTTGGAGAAAGCTAATGCAACAGTTTTAATGTCTTCATTTGCAAGATGATATTCTGTCATCTCTTGAAAGCCATAAACTTGGATTTAGCCTTATCTTTCTCATCAATGTCATAAAACATTGATTATTTCTGTTTTCAGTAAGGGGAGATAGTACTGAGTAGACAGAAGTAGGCAATAGCACATTTAGCCCTTTATTGCTTTCTAATATCACACATGCTTCATCATGTGTCCTAAAACACTTCACTCAAATTTCTGATGCTGTCAGTTAAATAAAGCAGCAAATTCCTAAATGAATTATCAAGCCTTTTCTTTTCCTAAATATTTCTAATAAATAAAGCCAACTGACTTTATATGTAAAAACAAGTTCATTTTTCCCTCCATCTTGTGACTGGTCTCAGTCCTGTGATCTAGCTCTGGCTGGATCTCTCTGGAGTCTACTCATGGCATTTCCTGCTTTCTCATGGATTCTCTGCAGTCTTTATCCAAGTTTGATTTCATTCTGTGGATTGAAATGTATGATACATGTATATGCTGCTGAAATACTGTCTTTAAAGTTATATTTTCTTCCTTTATGATATGATTATAAACACAAAGTATATTTTCTTTTAAAAAATACTTTCTAGCTGATAATCACATTTAAATATAAGCTAAAATCTCAGTTTCTCTTAAAGAGCAAGGGAAGTATTTTGAGGGGAAGGGGGTTCAATCAGGAACTGCTGGAGAGCTGAACTCCTTGCAGCTTGTTGAGGGAGTAGTGTATGCAGAGCCTCCAGGGAGTGTATACTTGCAAAAGCTGTGATGTTGGACAGCAGGGTTCACCTTCCAGCAGCTGAGTGAGGCTGAATCAGCTCTGAGTACCAGGAGGACCACCTAGGCAGCACCTAATCATGACTGTGAGTGTTTAGGATTTAACCAAGGGAAGGTTCCATGTGAGTGGCTCTGGGACTTTCTTGAGAGAAAGAAAGAAAAAAAAAAAAAAGTGACAGTAGACTCTAGATTTGGGGGTAAGTCTGATTTGGAGATTTGTCTGTTCCTAATTTGAAGTTCCACAAATTATTCACAGACATAAATTCTCAATGAAAAGGAGGAAAAACTCACCTTGATAAAGATAAAAACAAATTTAGTGGCCTTTTAAGCGTATTTGTATGTGACTTGATGTTAAATTGTGGCTTTCTTTTACTTTTTAGTGGAGATTCCCTGAAAATAATTAATCACCCTAAGGCCTTTGGACTTGGTTGTTGGCTTCGTAATGGAGATTGCTATGAGGGTGTGATGCAGTTAAAATCAAAGAGGTTCTAGGAGCTGAAAATCAGATATGTCTTGGGAGCATGTTGTCTGTGAACCATGAGTCCCATACGCCATGAGGGAGGGATGGTGCTCCATCTACACCTTAGGTCAAAGTGGGGAGAAGAGAGGTCAAGGGGATTGCTCACAGAGTTTTGTATGTGTCTTCTGGGATTTTAATAAAAGGATGGGTGGAGTGTCTAATTCATACTCCAAAATCTAAAGGGTAAGAGACAGTGGCTGAAACTACCACCACAGAGCAAAGTGGAAAAAAAGAAAATAATCTTAGATAGAAACTGCACCCCCACCCATAAATTGTTCAGTTGTGTGTTTTCTCTGGACTCAAAGGATAAAAACACAAGAAATAGCCTGCAACTGCCATAGGTTCCAGGCAAGAGGTACATCGGGGGCACAGGGGAGACCTCAGCAGAGAGTGCAGCCAGCCTCTCTGTGGAGGTCATCAAATGTCCAAGAGGTTTTCAAACCATTTTAAGAATTGCTGATGAGAGACCCAGTCATGGAGGATGGTTATGCCTGAAGAGAAATTCCTGAATGAGTTAGCTTTGACCAGTCACACTCAGGAAATACCTCTCAGATGTGATCTTTGTTCTTCCACCTCTCTAAGCTTAGAAGGGTCGTGTGTGCATGTGCCAGGTAAGTCGCTTAAGTCGTGTCCGACTCTTTGCGACCCCATGGACTGTCCACCAGGCTCCTCTGTCCATGGGATTCTCCAGGCAAGAATACTGAAGGTGGTTGCCATGTCCTTGGGTCAGAGGTCAGCTAATACAATCTATTAATAAATAATAAAATAAGCCAGCCAAGAACCGCTTTCCCACCCACCATAGATATCTTCCCTGTGGGAAGCCTGAGCAGTGAAGAAGATAACTTGATTTTGAATGTAGTCTGAATTTTTATTATAGTACAAATTTGGGTATAAATATTAATGAAATAAGGCATTGTGGGAAATAAAATTACTGCAGGGGGTTTTGTTATTTGAGAGTGACATGGAATGTCTGTTTCTTCCAGGTGGGTGGATGGTGGGGAGTGGGTGCAGGCAGCCTGGAGAGAGAAATTTCTGTTACATTGAAAAACCGTATCTGATATTCTGTTTGTTTCACAGGCCTATAAACTTTGTTCCAGGCACCATGACCTTCTTCACAGAATATATAAAATTACTTAGCTTGAAATATTCTTTGGTTTTGTAGTTTAAAACTCTTAAAACTCTAGAAGACTGATAGATCAGTTTGAATTGGGTCAAGAAATTGAAGCCACTCTCTGTTCAGATATGGGAGGTTTCAGTTGAGGGGCATGAGGCGTCTACCATTACAGGAGTGATGGGGGAGTGAAGATCTGCATCTCAGCTGTGTCAGATGGGGTTTTCGGAGTTCCTAGAAACCACTGTGACTCTTAGGATCTATAAAGTATGACTCTGTGTGACTAGGCTGTGACACCAATAAAAATAATTCTAAAATAGAAGCACTTTAGAATCATTTCAAAGTCTTGCCCACATCTTTACCTGTGGCTGCAAGAATGAGTCTACTTCTTCCAGTCTTCCTTTCAGACCATACACAGCATCTCTCACTGAGAAAACACAGGGCCCATAAGGGAAAAATCTGAGACACAGTTTTTTAAAAGGTTGCCATAGTCCCAAGTTCTCAACAGACAATGCAAGACAACTAATTTGGCACTTAATTATTCATGACTTTTTCCTTTTAACCTTTTATATAGTGACATGTTTTACTATCGTATTCCAATTAAACTCTCATTTTATGTTCATGTGCTGTTCAGAAAGGTAGTGAATATTCGTGTGTTTATTCCTGAGATCCTGAGAGCTTTGGCCCCTTTAGTTTCTGTTAGGCTTTCAACACAGGGGATGGGAAGACACAGTTTCTCCCCAGAATATTTTTCTTATCCTACACATTTATATGCACATAAGAAACACGCAAGAATTCATTTTAAGAGTGAATCCACGGGGAGATTGGTTTAAGATGGTTGAGTAGAAGGATGCATCCTCACCTTCTCCTGTGAGAGCACCAAATTCAAAATTAGCTCTTCAACAGCCATTGACAGGAGGATTCTGGAACCCACAAAAAGGATACTTCACTTCCAGAGGCAAAGAAGAAGCTGGAATGAGATGGTAGAAGGAGAACAATTATGATAAAATCAAATCCCATACACAGTGGATTGGTGACCCAGAAATTGGATAATAATACGAAAGTAATACTCCCACAGTTGTGAAGATTCTGAGCCCTGACACCAGGTTTCCCAGCCTGGGCATCCAACAAAGGGAATAAGAATTCCCAGGGAATCTGACTTTGAAGGCCAGTAGGATTTGACAGCAGAACTACTACAGGACTGTAAGAAACAGAGATTCCATACTTGGAGAGAAAAAAAAAAAAAAAAAACCAAATACCAGGACCCAGGGGAAAGGAACCGCGACCCCACAGGAGACTGAATCAGACTGATTCGTGTTGGTGAGGCTCTTGTAGAGGCATGGGTCAAGGCATGGGTCCCTATCCATGTAGGTAGGGGCACAGGCAGCAGTAAGCCCGGGAGGTGTCCCTCAGCTTATGTCCTCTTGGTAGTCACCATTAGCACTATCATAGTGTCTATAGACTCCAGATTTGGGGCCCAACATGAAAAAAAACCAAAGCCAACAGGGAAGGGGCACAGCCCTAACCATCAACAGACAGTTAGATTAAAACTTCATTGAGCACAGCCCTGCCCACCAGAGCAAGATTCAGTTTTTCCCATCACCAGTCATTCCCATCAGGAAACTTGGACAATTCTCTTAGCTTCATCCACCAGAGGGCAGACAAGAGAAGCAAAAAATCCCTCATTCTCTAGAACAGAAACCACAATCATAGGAAGTTAAAATAAAAACAGCAGAGGGTTATTTCTCAGATGAAGAAACAAGAAAAAATAAGAGAAAAACAACTAAATAGGCAAATTTTCAGGAAAAAAAAATCAGAATAATGTTAATGAAGATGATGCAAGATCTCAGAAAAATAATGAAGAAGATACAAGACATGTTTACCAAAGACCTAGAAGAATTAAAGAACAAGCAAACAAGGATGAGCAATATTAGAAAGAATCAATAGCACATAACTGAGACAGAAGAAGATAATTGACCTGGAAAACAGAATGGTGGAATCACTGCCACAAAAACTGAATATAGAAAAAAAAATGAAAAAAGAAAAAAATGAGACCTCTGGGACAACATTAAATGCACCAATATTCACATTATAGGGGTCCAAGAAGGAGAAGAGAGACAGAGAGTAAGATAATACCCCCACATTCATCAATGGAAAGATTGCCCAGAAAAAAAATTAATAAGGAAAGAGAGGTCTTAAATGACACTTTAGACCAGTGGGAGTTAACTGATATTTATAGACCGTCAGAATTCACATTCTCAAGTGCACATGGATTGGCTACATGCTAAAGCCACAAGACGCCCTGGCAAATTTAAGGAAACTGAAATTACATCAAGCATCCTTTCTGATCCCAGCACTGTAAGATTAGAAATAAAGTATAAGAAAAAATAACTACAAAAACAATATGCTACTAAGCAACAAAAGGATCAATGAAGAAATCAAAGAGGAAGTAAAAAAAACACCTAGAGGTGAATGAAAACAAAAGCAAAACAAAGGGTCTAAAACCTACGTGAAGCATCAAAAGCAGTTCTAAGTGTGAAGTTTAAAGCAATACAATCTTATCTCAGTTCAGTTCAGTTCAGTCGCTCAGTCGTGTCCGATTCTCCACGACTCCATGTATCACAGCACGCCAGGCCTCCCTGTCCATCACCAACTCCCGGAGTTCACTCAGACTCATGTCCATGGAGTCAGTGATGCCATACAGTCATCTAATTCTCAGTTGTCCCCTTCTCCTCCCGCCCCCAACCTTTCCCAGCATAGGAGTCTTTTCCAGTGAGTCAACTCGTCGCATGAGGTGGCCAAAGTATTGCAGTTTCAGCTTTAGCATCAGTCCTTCCAATGAACACCCAGGATCGATCTCCCTTAGAATGGACTGGTTGGATCTCCTTGCGGTACAAGGGACTCTCAAGAGTCTTCTCCAACACCACAGTTCAAAAGCATAAATTCTTCGGCGATCAGCTTTCTTCATAGTCCAACTCTCACATCCATACATGACCACTGGAAAAACCATAGCCTTGACTAGACAGACCTTTGTTGGCAAAGTAATGTCTCTGCTTTTTAATATATTATCAAGGTTGGTCATAACTTTCCTTCCAAGGAGCAAGCGTCTTTTAATTTCATGGCTGCAATCAGCATCCGCAGTGATTTTGGAGCCCAAAAAAACAAAGTCTGACACTGTTTCCACTGTTTATCCATCTATTTCCCATGAAGTGATGGGACCAGATGCCATGATCTTTGTTTTCTGAATGTTGAGCTTCAAGCCAACCTTTTCACTCTCCTCTTTCACTTTCATCAAGAGGCTTTTGAGTTCCTCTTCACTTTCTGCCATAAGGGTAGTGTCACCCGCATATCTGAGATTATTGATATTTCTCCCAGCAAGATTGATTCCAGCTTGTGCTTCTTCCAGCCCAGTGTTCCTCATGATGTACTCTGCATATAAGTTAAATAAGCAAGGTGACAATATACAGCCTTGATGCACTCCTTTTCCTATTTGGAACCAGCCGGTTGTTCCATGTACAGCTCTAACTGTTGCTTCCCGACCGGCATACAGGTTTCTCAAGAGGCAGGTCAGGTGGTCTGGTATTCCCGTCTCTTTCAGAATTTTCCACAGTATTGTGAATCCACACAGTCAAAGGCTTTGGCATAGTCAATGAAGCAGAAATAGTTACTCTTCTGGAACTCTCTTGCTTTCTCCAAAATCCAGCCGATGTTGGCAATTTGATCTCTGGTGCCTCTGCCTTTTCTAAAACCTGCTTGAACATGTGGCAGTTCAAAAAATCACAAATAAACAACCTAACTTTACACCTAAAACGACTAGAGAAAGAAGAACAAATAACACTTAAAGTTAGCAGAAGGAAGGGAATTATAAAAATTGGAGAAAAAATAAATGAAATAAAGATAAAGACAACAATCACAAAGATCAATTAAATTAAAGCTGGTTCTTTGAAAAGATGCACAAAATTTGCAAACTAGCCAGACTTATCAAGCAAAAAAAGTGATGGGAGTCAAACCAATAAAAGCAGAAATGAAAGAAGAGAAATTACACTGACTTCAGAGAAATACCAAAAATCATAAGAGATCATTACTTTGAGCAACTGTAAGCCAGTAAATTGGACAACCTGGAAGAAATAGATGAATTCTTAGAAAGGTATAGTCTCCCTAGACTGACTCAGGAAGTAATAGAAAATATGAACAGACTAATTTCAAGCATTAAAATTGTAACTGTCATTTAACGACTTCCAACCAACAAAAGTCCAGGACCTGATGGCTTTGCAGGTGAATTCTATCAAACATTTAGAGAACAGTTAATGCCTATCCTTCTGAAAGTGTTCCAAAAAATTTCAGGGGAAGGAAAACTTGGAAACTAATTATAAATCCAGGCTAAGATACCACAAAAAAAGAGAAAATTACAGTCCCATATTATGGATGAACATAGTTACAAAAATCTTCAACAAAATACTAACAATCTGAATCCAACAATACATTAAAATCATCGTAAACCATGATAAAGTGGAATTCATCCCAGGGATGTATGGAGTTTTCAGTATCCTCAAATCAGTCAATGTGATACACCACGTCAACAAACTGAAGAATAAAAGCCATGTGATCATCTCAATAGATGTAAAAAAAAATTTTTGACAAAATTCAGCATCCATTTATGATAAAATCTCTACAGAAAATGGGCATAGATTGTACATAATTCAACATAATAAAGGCCACATATGACACACCTACAACTAACATCATAATCAATTGTGAAAACTTTTCCTCTGAGATCAGGAAAAAGACACAGATGTCCACTCTAAACACCTTTATTCAACATAGTTTTGGGAGTCACAGTTACACTGACGAAGGAAAAGAAATAAAGGGAATCCAAATGGGAAAATAAAAAATTAAAATGGCCCTGTTTGCAGGTGACATGATACTATATATAGAAGATCATAAGCATGATACCAGAAAACTAGAACTCATCAATGAATTTGGTAAAGTTGCTGTTTACAAACTAATATACATAAATGTATTGCATTTCTATACAACAACAAAATATTAGAAAGAGAAATTCAAGAAATAATTCCATTTGCCATCACATCAGGAAATGGCAACCCACTCCAGTGTTCTTGCCTGGAGAATCCCAGGGACGGGGGAGCCTGGTGGGCTCCCGTCTATGGGGTCACACAGAGTCGGACACGACTGAAGTGACTTAGCAGCAGCAGCAGCATAAAGAATAAAATACACAGGGATAAATCTATCTAAGGATACAAAGGACCTATACTCTGAAAATTATAAGATACTAATGAAAGAAATTGAAAAAGGCATACATGATGAAAAGATATATCATGCTTGTGGATTGGGAGAATCAATATTGTCAAAATGACTATTGACAGTCTACAAGGCAATCTATAGATTGATGCAATCCCTATCAAGTTACCAATGACATTTTTCACAAAACTAAAACAAAACAATCTCAAAAATTTTTGAGACAAAATGCCCAAAGAGCCAAAGCAATCTTGAGACAGAAAAATAGAGCTGGAGGAATCAGGCTTTCTGACTTCAAACTATACCACAAAGCTACAGTCTTCAAATAGTGTGGTACTCACACAGCAATAGAAATCTGGACAAAATGAATAGAATAGAAAACCCAGATATGAACCCATGCTCATATGATCAATTAATCTATGACAAAAGAAGCAAGATTACACAATGTTGGAAAGGCAATTTCTTCAACAAATGGTGCCAGAAAAACTGGACAGCTATGTGTACAAATGTAAAATTACATAATTATTTAACACCATATACAAAAATAAACTCAAAATAGATTAAAAACCCAAATGTGAGATCATATGCAGAACATTGTCTGACATAAATTGCAGCAATATCTTTTTCAATCCATTTCCCAGAATAATGGAAACAAAAAAACAAAAATAAACAAATTGGATCTAGTTAAACTCAAAAGCTTTTGCACAGCAAAAGAAATGATAAAATGAAATGACTACCCATAGATTGGGAGAAAACTTTTGCAAATGATTTGACCAAGGGATTCATATCCAAAACTTACCAATAGCTTATCATGCTTAACAGCATCAAAACAAGCAACCCAATCAACAAATAAGCATAAGACCTAAATAGACATTTCTCCAGGGAAGACATACAGATGGCCAAAAGGCACATGGATAGAAGTTCAATGCCGCTAATTATTAGATAAATGTAAATCAAAGCTATAATGAGATACCACCCCACACCAGTCAGAATGGCTATCATCAAAATTTCCACAAACAATAAATGCTTTAGAGGGTGTGGATAGAAGAGAACTCTCATATATATACTGTTGGTTGAAATGGAAATTGGTACAGCCACTATGGAGAAGAGTGTTGAGGCAACTTAAAAAGTTCAACATCTAGCTACCGTATGACCCTACAATCCCACTCCTGGGCCTATATCCAGAGAAAAACATGATCCGAAAGGATACATGCATCCCAGTGTTCACTGAAGCACTGTTTACAATTGCAATACTTGGAAGCAACCTAAAGGTCTGTCAACAGAGGAATGGATAAAGAAGATGTAGTACATATATGCCGGAGAAGGCAATGGCAAGCCACTCCAGTACTCTTGCCTAGAAAATCCCATGGATGGAAGAGCCTGGTAGGCTGCAGTCCGTGGGATCGCTAAGGGTCGGACACGACTGAGCGACTTCACTTTCACTTTTCACTTTCACACATTGGAGAAGGAAATGGCAACCCACTCTAGTGTTCTTGCCTGGAGAATCCCAGGGACGGGGGAGCCTGGTGGGCTTCCGTCTAAGGGGTCACACAGAGTCGGACACGACTGAAGCGACTCAGCAGCAGCAGCAGCAGCAGTACATATATGCAGTGGAATATTCAGTTCAGTTCAGTGCAGTTCAGTCACTCAGTCGTGTCTGACTCTTTGCGACCACATGAATCACAGCACGCCAGGCCTCCCTGTCCATCACCAACTCCCGGAGTTCACTCAAACTCATGTCCATCAAGTCGGTGATGCCATCCAGCCATCTCATTCTCAGTTGTCCCCGTCTCCTCCCACCCCCAATCCCTCCCAGCATCAGACTCTCTTCCAGTGAGTCAAATTGTCGCATGAGGTGGCCAAAGTATTGGAGTTTCAGCTTTAGCATCAGTCCTTCCAATGGACACCCAGGATTGTGCATTTTGAAATATAGACAGAAAATAATATTTACCTTTGGGACAGCAGAGTGTAGTAGATAAAAGATGAGTCCAAGAAGATACTAGGGGAGGCTTGACATCTGTGTGCAGCATCCACAAACTGAAACTTTGGGAACATAAATGCACACAGGGAGTGCCTCTTCCTGGGCCACTCAAAAACAGTGTCCACTTTCAAACAATGATTGAGTTTAAGGAAAATAATCAACTATATCTGCATATAACGGAGATATCACTATATATCATTATGTTTAAGCATATATGAATTGTGATTTTCCTTAAGTATGCTATACCCCAAATAATCCAGACAGAGCTCTGACCACCTGTTCAAACTCTCACGGCCTTGTTAAAAAGAACAGAAATGCAGATTTGAGGGGGCAAATAGGGTGGGAAGAAACCTCCAGAGTCAAACAGGCAGACTGGACAAGAAAATATATTCAAAGGAGCGTAGCCCCAGTGGTGTTTAAAAACCAACTGGATGTACGTGCATGGCCTTTTGTGAAGTAAGGTTATAGACAAGCTCCTAGTAGCCCCAAGGCCTCCTTAACTCTCAGCTGGGTCTGTGTGAGGAGAGTGGAGACTGAGGACTCAGAGGCTTAGTGGCCTGTCTGGCCCATCTCCCACCTCTTGCAGATATGTTCCAGTTAAGCCTGACCTGAATTACTGTTTTCTTCATGCAAGTCTTTTCATTCTCAAATATAGTTGATCTCTGAAGGTTAAAAACACAAAGCACAATTTATAAATAAAACAAATGTCAAAGGAATGTATCTGAATATTAAGTTCAATAGGTGATGGTGGTGTGAAGTGCACATTTACAGATGAAAAGAAAATAACTCAGCTATTTGGGGGATCAAAATAAATCTGGATGCTCTATTACATATTTAAAATTAGTGGACATTTATTTTGCAAAGCCTTTCCAAAGAAATAAAATGTCAGGGCATAACATGTAATTCTAGTTAAGGTTTATAAGCTTCCCCCGTCACCAAAGGTGAAATGGTTTAACAGTTTTAGCATTTAAACAAGGCTATTTGAGCTTACAACAAAATCATCTTGACATGAAGCTTTCAGTTAATGAGTGACAATTTTGGTCTGTCTATAAACTGATTAATTAAAACATATAATTTCAGAGAATCCAAAATAAGAAAACATGTCAGTAGGAGTCTCTAACTTTTGTCAGTGTAGGTTATATTGGCAAGTCGGCTTCTGTTTGCCCCTTCTACTCAACACTTTTTACTGGATTAAATCAAATTTTCACTTTATGTCTTTTTTAAATCAGATTACTTTCTGAAATTTAGACTCATATAAATATCTCCAAAGCCATGTGATTGTAAGGGCTTCATTCATTCATCACTACTCTTCTATACAACTATTAGCAAACTAGGAAATTTCTGCATTTTCCTTAGATGAGATACAGTGTATGCAGAATACTTCCTTAGCAAATACCTGGGATAGAAGGCATGGTACTAAAGTCGTTTTTTATGGTGTCAAGGCTTTTTAATAAAGAGGACAAAAGATAGTTTGTGTAAAATGGGAAGACCCATTTCTGTGCTTCTTCAGGATGGAGTATCTCCAAAAGGAATGAAGAGTGCAAGGACCCAGGGAAATGCACAGGACACTTCCCAAATGATGAGCATCCAAAATTCAGGTCAAAATGGTGGTAAGATTTCCCTTACTCTTAATCCTAAAGAAAATAAACCCTTAATATTTATTGGAAGGACTGCTGCTAAAGGTGATGCTCCAATATTTTGGCCATCTGACGAGTCATTGTAAAAGATAAGTCATTGGACAATACCCTGATTTTGGGAAAGATTGAAGGCAAAAGGAGAAGGGGTGCAGAAGATGTAATGGTTAGCAACATAGACTCAATGGACATGAATCTGAGCAAACTCTGGGAGATATTTGTGGACAGAGGAGCCTGGCATGCTGCAGTCCATGGATTTGCAAAGAGTTGAACATGATTTAGCAACTGAACAACAAGATTTTTCTATTTGATGTTTATGATATTTCAATGAAAGACTTCCTTTATTTCAAAAACTTTTAGGAAGCCATCCATTTAAAGATTTGAACCAGAATATTAAGTTTTTATCTAGTTAAAGAAGAGATCCTTATGATTGAATGGTTTTTGCTTCTTTCTTCTTCTAATCTCTATTTCTATTTTTTTCTCATCCATGTTATTGAATTTGCATTTTTATCTCTTTCCTTATCTTCTATGAAATGTGGTGAGAGAGATGAAAAGCTAAAGACCACGTATACAGAAGCTGGACTTTCTGAAACAGAATCATAACAAATACTACGAAAATAATGTCCTCCAATTTACACATAGGAAATACATGCTCTTATCCAAATACATATGTGTTGTCCCTGATAAATATTTTTGCCATAGTGCTTTAATTTTTAAAGAGCATAAAAATCATTGTAAAACGATCCCACATATTTGCATTCAACTATAACATCTTTAAAATTCAAGGTTAAAAACAGTAAGATTAAAACTAAATTGTTGTTTAGTTGCTAAGTCATATTCGACTCTTTTGTGATCCCATGGACTCACCAGACTCCTCTCTCCATGTGATTTTCCAGACTGGAGTGGGTTGCCATTTCCTTCTCCAGGGGATCTTCCTGACCCAGAAATTGAACACATGTCTTCTGCATTGGCAAGCAGACTCTTTACCCCTGAACCACCATGAAAGTGCAGAAATTAAATAGATCTCATTTTTTATTAAAAAAAATAATATTTCCCAGGCACCGAAGTTTAAATGATGGCCAAATGACATATTGACAATTTTATGTATGCTATATCATATGTAATACATTATTTTGTATATACACAATACATGTAGAATCCTAAAGTTTTATAAAGTTTTTCATAGTATCATTACATCTGAAATTAAATTCCACCCTTTGATCATCTTTATGAAGAAGGAGTTAAAGGAAAAAAAACCTAGGAGGTAAAAAGTGAAAGCATTCCTATTCTTCAGTTTGTATCTCTAAATAATCAGAAGGAATTAAATAACTTCTGTAACTGAGTTTACATAACTGACTGAGACTGAAACCCAAGTTTCCCAGCATCTAGACTTGTCATTAGTTAGGATCCTTCTTAAAACAAGGACAATACTGAGCTACATTATCCTATTGATTAATTTCCTCTTAAATTCTAAGTGGCCAAACATTGTACTTTGGGCCAACCTCTATTAAAGATTTCAAGAAATCAGATTCCATACTGGGGATCATAGTTTGAGGGTACTTCATTATCCTTTGAGTAAACTTTAAAAAAAATAAAATAAACTATTTTCTGATAATTTTTTAATGCCTTTGCTGCAGATGGTTGGAAATACACAGATTAAAAGGAAATAACTACAAGCCCAGAAGCTACATAAACTACAGAGATTTACTGAATATTTCAACAGTTAGCAAATGATCTTACATATGAAACAGGAACATATTGAGGTGAGAGCTCCTAGGTTCAACATATGGCAGGGTTCTGTTGCCTATTTTAAATAACAACCAAAAGGGAGATGGAAAATGAAACTAAGTAAGCAAAATGAAGTTGATATGCCAGGCCCAGAGGCCTTTTTCTGCTCCTTTTTATGTAATGTATTTAATAAAATAAGATGATGTCTGCAAGCCAATTTCTGCAAAATACATGCAGTCAAATTTTAGAAATATTTTTACTTACCTGACTATATCTATTTGAAATATCTTATTGTTTATGTAATTATTCTTGATATCTTGATACTTAGGATGACAAGCTTTTTATTTTTTGCTTTAACAAAAAAAATATTTTTGAACTATGGGTAAAATTCAATGAAATATGTCTATGAAACATATATTTAGGGGAAAATAAATTTATGTTGTAATATTTCTTAGACACACAAATTGCAAAAGGTAAGCACATCTTATTTTTTATATGATATTTAGTGAGACCAAGAATAAAGAAATAAAAATTTAAAGGAATACCAAAGTATGTTTTTTATTGTGCAAAATTTTGTCTATATCTTCAACTAGAAGAGATACAGTTTTTTGAAATTTTAAATGTAAATACGGGTGAAAAAGAAAGACCACAAAGAAAATGACAAGTAACTGAAAAGTAATCAATAGAATAAAGCACTATTTGGTAAAAATTGAGAATTCTTTCATTTAAGGCATGTTTAAGCAATTCAGAGTTCTACATATATCTCAGCATTTGTAGACATTTACTCTGAAAAAGAATTCATTCATCAGATATGCACATATAGAGCTTTCTATATTAAATGACAATGAATAATTTTCTACACTGCAGTGCTTAGAAGAACATTTAATGCATTTAAATGCTACCTTTCCATTTGCAAAATCTAATACACAATGTTCTTTAACATTATTTTGATCCTAAAGTGCTCCCTGGCTTTGTTCAAATTTATTTGTGGTTCCATAGAACACAACACAGAACCAGTGTTCCCTAGAATACATTTGGAAAAAGGTAGGTCAGGGTTAAATTTTAACTTCTCAGTATGCATAAAAGAAACTCCTACCTACCTGTTTTTATTTTGCTTACATAGTTCACGCTGGGGTCTGGCCACACCGAACTTTATAGTTGTTCAAACATATCACACTTCTCTTTCTCCTTTTCTTAAAATGCTTGAATTTCTCCTAGTGGTCTACGGCATTCCAAAATATATTATTAAATTCCAATTCACACATAATCTCTGATCATATCTTTACGTATCTGCATTCTTCAGGAAAAAAAAAAAAAAAGGTCATTACCCTGTGTGTCTCATTCTCCTAGATTTGATTTTGGAATTAAGAACTGGATTAGTCACATTTGTAACCCACACCATCTAACGGGAATTCCAAGAACATTGCCATAAATAAATGTATATAATTAAGCAAACAATTGAAATCAAATTTCACATTTAATGGATATTTCTTGTGTGTCGGGCTTCCCTTGTGGCTCAGCTAGTAAAGAATCCATCCACCTGCAACGCGGGAGACCTGGGGTTGATCCCTTTGTTTGGAAGATCCCTTGGCGAAGGGAAAAGCTAACAGGAAGGTGGGAGGAGAAGGGGACGACAGAGGATGAGATGGTTGGATGGTATCACCGACTCAATAGACATGAGTTTGAGTAATTCCAGGAGTTGATGATGGACAGGGAGGCCTGGCGTGCTTCAGTCCATGGGGTCGTAAAGAGTCGGACACGACTAAGCAACTTTCATTTTCACTTTCTTAAGTGTCAGGTTCAGTTCAGTTCAATTCAGTCGCTCAGTCGTGTCCGATTACTTGCGACCCCGTGAATCACAGCACACCAGGCCTCCCTGTCCATCACCAACTCCCGGAGTTCACCCAAACTCATGTCCATTAAGTCGGTGATGCCATCCAGCCATCTCATTCTCTGTAGTCCCCTTCTCCTGCCCCCAATCCCTCCCAGCATCAGCCTTTTCCAATGAGTCAACTCTTCGCCTGAGGTGGCCAAAGTATTGGAGTTTTACAGGAAGCATTAAAAGATGAATGATACTTCTATTATGAGGATAATTTTAGTATAAATTAGATTGTTTTAATTATTTTGATGACAGGATGATTAAATGAGTGAATTCAAAGCATCTAAAATATTTCTGAGCTTATTATTTATTCATTACAATTGTCTGTTAAAATGAAATAGATGGGTATGCTAGGACTTCACTGTCAAGGTTCACAACGCTAAAGTAGGAAGCTGGCTTGCAGAGCCCCTGACTGTGTGGCACAGAATGTGTTGAGTTCATTAAAAAGTTTTCAAATGAGTGGAATATAGGCGATAGAGAAATAAATTGCAGCAAAACGAATTGGGATGGAGTTTTAGAATTTAATGCCAGAAGAAAAAATACAAAAAGAAAAGAAAATATTGGCTGGTGACTTGAAATTTATGCATGGATATTTTTACTCTTGAAGAAGAGAAGTAAAAAGTGTACACTCCTAGCATCACATGAAAAATATCCATCTATTTTCATGTTTAATCCATGTTTCACAAGCTTCAGCACTGTTCTAGTTTATATTTTCATCGAGTCAGTACTTATTGAAAGAGTGACTCTTTCAGTGTAAACAGTTGAAACTGAAAATAAAGCAATTAAAATGTTAATTTAAAAATGCTAAACCAAGTACATTATTTGTTCCTTAAATAATAAGAATAATCAAAAAGTATTAAAATATCAGGAGTTTTCCTTAAGTATTTAATAAATTTAAGACTTGGGGAAGCCTTGATCCCAGGAAAATAAGGCAAATATATTTGTAAAACATAATTCTAAGAAAATATTTTATTCTTCTTTTTATTCTTTTTAGAATGATATTGTTATATGATTTTATCTTCAGTGTCATTTTCTCCTAGATATATAAGATGCATTGATATATTTTGGTAATAAATCTTTTACAGGAGAGAAAAAATGAAAGAAATGGAAAACTTATTCAATATTTTTATTGTCTCTTATAAATAACATTGATTTAATAAATTGGAGACTTGGAAAATATTTTTATTATGATAGAAAAAATATTTTCTTATGTTAAAAAGTATCACTTGTATAAAATTTTAACTAATGACTTTATTTATTTATTTTGCCTTTTATATTTTACCCATTTAGCTGAAAACTATAAGGTGTATTACGCCTCTTAAACTTCTAATAAAAATAAATAAATAAATAGGTGGGGACAGAAGAGTCTAAAATCATCTCAGTAAAGTGATAATAATCATTTGATCTCCTGTTTTTGTACTTTCTTCAAATACAAGCAGAATTACAACATACTGAGAAAAATCAAAAATAAGTGAGCCTTGTCCAAATCTAATTAATCCACAGTTTGTCTCAGGAAACTTCTAGTCATATTCACTTCTGAACCATCTTTACACTTTCTGGTTCTTCTTATAACTCACCTTTAATATTTGACAATATCTGTGAAATTGAGGAGATGTTCAAACTCTTTTGTGATTAAGGGCAATTTCAAAGATAAATGCATTTCTCATTCTATAGAAGATGAAACTATGGTGAGACAGGAAAGAAGCAAGAAGTGGGATTCACTTTTGTGTTATATAATATGTATATTATATTTTATTCCTCTAAGTTTTTGTATTTTATAACTTTTATGTTAAAAGTCAGATAAAAAATAAGATTCTTATTAGAACTGATTCAAATGCATTGTTTTTAATGGCTGAGTAATACTCCATTGTGTATATGTACCACAGCTTTCTTATCCATTCGTCTGCAGATGGACATCTAGGTTGCTTCCATGTCCTGGCTATTATAAACAGTGCTTCAGTGAACATTGGAGTACATGTGTCTCTTTCAATTCTGGTTTCCTTAGTGTGTATGCCCAGGAGTGCCATTGCTGGATCATATGGCAGTTCTATTCTAATGAGGTGGATGAAACTGGAGCCTATTATACAGAGTGAAGTAAGCCAGAAAGAAAAACACAAATACAGTATACTAACGCATATATATGGAATTTGGAAAGATGCAAATGTTAACCCTGTATATGAGACAGCAAAAGAGACACAGATGTATAGAACAGTCCTTGGGACTCTGTGGGAGAGGGTGAGGGTGGGATGATTTGGGAGAATGGTATTGAAACATGTATGTTGTCATATGTGAAACGAATCACCAGTTCAGGTTCGACGCATGTTACAGGATGCTCAGGGCTGGTGTGCGGGGATGACCCAGAGGGAGGATAAAGGGAGAAGGGAGGTGGGAAGGGAGTTCAGGAGGGGGAACTCATGTACACCCGGGGTGGATTCATGTCAATATATAGAAAACCAACCAATATTGTAAAATAATTAGCCTCCAATAAAAAATAAATAAATAAAAATAAAAAGAAATAAATAAGCAAGGTCCTACTGTATGGCACAGGGAAATCTGCTCAATGTTATGTGGCAGCGTGGATGGGAGAGGAGTTTGGGGGAGAATGGATACATGTATATGTATGGCTGAGTCCCTTTGCTGTCTACTTGAAACTATCACAACTTTGCTAATTGGCTATATTCCAATATATCATATCATTTATTTATGGAATCTAAAAAAGAATACAAATGAACTTATTTACAAAACAAAACAAAAAAAAGATTCTTGTTAGCAAATAGAGTCCTAAGATATCATTAGTTTCAACTTAAGAATAAGAACAAGCTAGAAAATACACAACCTCATAGAAATAAATGAATTAATGATTGTTTCATCTCTGACAGAAAGCAGGAGGAAAAACTTGCAGAATAATAGGGTAAGGACAAACCAACTAAACTTCTAACAAACTTCCACCATGTACTCTCCATGCAGGGCTTGTGGTGGGTCAGAAAGCTGAGCCTCCCCTGCCATAAAGTGGTTTGACCCCATTCACAAGTTTTTCCCTTGGGCCTGAGAATGTAACAAGGCTGGAATCATGACAGAAAGTTGAGAAAGCTTCTGTCAAGGCAACCTAGGTCTTAATGGAGTCCAGTGCTATAGTCTTACAATGGCAAGGATCAGGCCAGGGAGTTAAAATACTTTCTACCAGGAAGCTTGGACTTTCAGGGAAGTCATTGCAACAGCCCTCCGACTCTGGGGGTAGGGGCAACTCAGTGCTCTCACTGGGTTGTGGAAGACCTGGCAGGGCTGGAAAGCAGTAAGAACTCTCTAGGAATCCAAAAGGTCATCAGCCAGGCTACAGAGCAGAGGGAAGTGTCTCAGAGTTTGGAAAGTTGGAAGCTGTCTGAAAAGCTAAAAATGTCTTGGGAGGTTTCATCTTGTTAGATGGCATGCTGCAGTCCATGGGGTTTCAGAGTCAGACGCAGTTTAGCAACTGAACAACAACAAATTGAAACAAAGCTCAGAGCTAAAGTGCTTAGGTGTTATATTGACTAAAGTCTCATGAAACTAGAAATTTGACAGAAAACAAATGAAATTTCCTAAGGGAAAATTTATTGCTACAATATTTGTTATTTTTTCATACACAATGTCCAACATATAATAATAATAATAATAAAATGACTCATGTGAAGATGCAATAAAATGAAATGTGACCTACGTCAATAGAAGGAAGACATTTTCATTTGCAACAGCCTTATTTTGGGCTCAGTTACTACGATGATTGAAAGATGATGCTGTTTATTAGTGAAGTAATACCTGACTCTGCAACCCTGTGGACTGTAGCCCACCAGGCTCCTCTGTCCATGGGAATTTCCAAACAAGAATACTGGAGTGGTTTGTCATTTCCTTCCACAAAATGATCAAATAGGTACTATTAAATAACTATGAATACTATACTTAAAGTCTAAAAAAATGGACAATATGCTTGAATAGGAAAAGAATGACAATAGAAGTTGAAACTATAAGGCAAATTTTGATAGAAATAAAATACTATAATTTAAATGAAGAATGTATTTTAAAGGGCTTAAAAGGTTAATAACAGTGAAAGAATCAGGGAATTGAAGGTGTTCAATAACTTTTCAAATAGTCACAAAGGAAAAATAAGGAAAATAAAAGACCTATAGATGGCTAATAAACACATAGAAAGGTGCTCAGTATCACTTATTAGTAGAGAAATGCAAATCAAAACTTTAGTGGGGTATCACCTTACACTGATCATAATAGCCATCATCAAAAAATATATATATAAATAATAAATGCTGAAGAGGTTGTGAAGAAAATGGAACTCTCCGGCACTATTGATGGGAATGTAAATTGACACAGCCACTGTGCATATTCCTTAAAAACCTAGGACTAAAACTACCATATGATCCAACAATCTCACTACTGGGTCTATGCCCTGAGAAAAACCATAATTCAAAAAGACACACATATTAAAAAAGGTATGATAGACAGGACACGGGAGCAACCTAGATGTACATTGACAGATGAATGGATAAAGAAGTTTATACAATGGAATATATACAATGTTCCCCAGCCACTAAAAAGAACAAATTTGAGTCAATTGGGCTGAGGTAGATAAATCTAGAGTTTGTTATACAGAGTGAAATAAGTTAGAGCAAAAGAAATATTGCATATTAATGCAAATATAAGGAATCTAGAAAAATGGCATTGATGAATCTATTTGCAAGACAGGAATAGAGATGCAGACATAGAGAACACACTTGTGGACACAGCCAGGGAAGGAGAGGGTGGAATGAATTGAGAAGGTAGCATTGAAAGATATACATTGCCATATGTAAAATAGATAGCTAGCGGGAGTTGCTGTATAACATAGGGAGTCAACCCAGTGCTTTGTTGACAACCTAGAGTGATAATGGGTTGAAAGAGAGAGAGGCTCAAGAGCAAGGGGATACATGTATACTTGTGGCTAACTCACATTGTTGTATGACAGAAGCCAACAGAACCTTGTGAAGTAACTATCTTCCAAATAAAAATAAATTAAAATTAAATAAATGCTTTCTTGATTTTCTAAATTGTCTAAAAGCAATCTAAATCATCAGAAAATAGAAATATGTGCAATTTAAAACAAATATATGTATAAAATATAGCACTGACAGTAAAAACAATTATTTCCTAATAAGATTTTCGGTTTACATTCATTATTCAGTAATTATAAGCTAAAATCTTAGATTTCACCTTTTATTTTCCTTTGCTCCTTTTACTTTCACTTTGCTATTCTTATGATTACACGTTTCCTCATACTTTTTTTCTTTCCCTTTCCTTTGCTTGATTTTCAATACTTGGGCTGCAGCTATTTTAGCTACCTGAAGTCTATCTTCAACCAATTCTGAATTGGGGCTTTTTAAACTAGTTCCTTTGCTCCTTTGTTAGTCGGAATTCTTATATATCAAAATTTTCCTCCAACAGCTTGATATGTTTGAAGAAAGAGAAACTATCTTTTTAAACAATAGATCACCAACAGGTAACTAACCACTAATGATACAGTCAGATTGGCACCCGAGGTTTCTCAGACATTTACTTTGCACAGGTACAAAGACACACACACACAAAGAAGCACACGAATCACTTCTTTACATAATGTTTAAAAATAAGAACAGCTCCTTAGCTAAGCAGATTGCATGACTCTTAATGCAACATACTATTTTGTTCAAAATTCCTTTTTTTTTTCTGAAATTTTTCTGAATTTCTGATATACATTTGTTTAGCTGTTAGAGCTGAATTTGTATGTCCCTTTGCAAAATTTATTCTGCTTTAACACATGGCTTAATCACTTTAGCTTCAACACTTGGACTAAAAAACAGCAATTTTTATTTATGTTAGGTTTCTATTTCTTTAATAATGTAGCATGCATTTTCATCCCCATGGCTTTTCTCTAAAAATGTATCATCATAATATCTAACTTTGCTTTTTATGACTACTTTAAATCACTCATCATATTTTCACTTAATTCGAACCCCTCCTGTAGGTTGCAACCAAAACAGTTTTCAGATACCTCACAGTGACCATGATGTGGCTTTCCATCCCACAAAAGTCTTTCTAATAGATTGACATTGCTTGCATTAATATGCAATATTTGTTTTGCTCTAACTTACTTCCCTCTGTATAGCAAACTCTACTGTCTATCATATCTTTTATAATATGTGTGCCTTTTTGAATTATAGTTTTCTCGGGGCATAGACCCAGTAGTAAGATTGTCGGATCATATAGTAGTTTTAGTCCTAGTTTTTTAAGGAATATCCATAGTGGCTGTGTTCCAGAAGTCTTTCTAATAGATTGAAGCTGCTTTGTGCTGTTGCTCAGTAGTGTCTGACTCTTTGCAACCCCATGGAGAGTAGGCCTCCAATCTCCTCTGCCCATAGAATTTTCCAGGCAAGAATACTGGAATGAATTGCCATTTCCTACTACAAGGGATCATCCAGACCCAGGGATCAAACCTGATTTTTTGGTTACCTCCTGGTAATCAAAAGTCTTTGATTTGAGATTTTGAGAATACCTCCTGGCATTGATTAAAATAACCCAAGCACAGTTGTGGCTTTAGACTTCAATTTATAATATTGATTTTTATTTAAAATGTTGGCTTTAGCCCAGTACACCAGCCCCGAGCAAAACCAATACAATAATGTAAACTAAAAAAATAATAAAAAAAAATAAATATTGGCTTTAGGCATATTGGATCAGAGACCTAATAAGTGTCTGGTGTATATCAGGGATGCAATTATGAAAATGGGATGAATAAAAATTTGGTTTAGGAAAATTCTGGTAGAAAAATGTTCTCCAGCAATACATAGATGAGGCTGTAAAAAAAAACTGAAAAGGTTGGTTAGTGCTCAAAGTTAAATGGTCAAAGGAAGAGGAAGAAATTGTTGCTTATGTTTATTATGTCTATTGTACCTAATAAGCACACTGTTTTTTCATTTCCATGAATAAATGATTGAGACCAATTCAGTTCAGTCACCCAGTCATGTCCGATTCTTTGGGACCCCATGGGCTGTACTTAAAAGATTGATATAAATTAGCTTAAACTTCAGTTGCATTAGTAGTGAAAAATCTGTCTGCCAATGGAGGATTCATAAGGGATGTGGGTTCAATGCCTGGGTTGCAAAGATGCCTGGAAATCCCATAGACAAAGGAGCATGGTGGGCTACAGTCCACAGGGTCACAAAGAGCTGTATATAAGTGAAGTGACTTAGCACAGAAAAGAAACAAATATACTACTTCAATGCGGGTTCAGTCGTTCAGTCATGTCCGACTCTTTGTGAGCTAATGGACTGCAGCATGCTAGGCTTGCCTATCCATCACCAACTTCTGGAGTTTACTCAAACTCATGTTCATTGAATCAGTGATGCCATCCAATAGTCTCATCCACTACTGAACCCTTTGCTTCCTGCCTTCAATCTTTCCCAGCATCAGGGTCTTTTCCAATGAGTCAGTGGCCAAAGTTTTGGAGATTCAACTTCAGCATCAGTCCTTCCAATGAATATTCAGGACTGATTTCCATTAGGATTCACTGGTTGGATCTCCTTTTAGTCCAAGAGACTCTCAAGAATCTTCTCCAACACCACAGTTCAAAAGCATCAATTCTTTGGTACTCAGCTTTCTTTATAGTCTAACTCTCACATCCATTCATGACTCCTAGAAAAACTATAACTTTGACTAGATGGACACTTGTTGCAAAGTAACATCTCTACATTTAAAGATGCTGTGTAGGTTGGTCATAGCTTTTCTTCCAAGGAGCAAGCATCTTTTAATTTCATGACTGCAGTCACCATCTGTAGTGATTTTGGAGGCCTCCAAAATAAGTCTCTCACTGTTTCTATTGTTTCCCCATCTATTTACCAGGAAGTGATGGGACTGAATGCCATGATCTTAGTTTTCTGAATGTTGAGTTTTAAGCTAGGTTTTCACTCCTTTCACTTTCATTAAGAGGCTCTTTAGTTCTTCTTCGCTTTCTGCCATAAGGGTGGAGTCATCTGAATATCTGAGGTTATGGATATTTCTTCTGGCAAGCATGATTCCAGTTTGTGCTTCATCCAGGCTGGCATTTCACATGATGCACTCTGCATCTAGGTTAAATAAGCAGGGTGACAATATACAGCCTTGACGTACTGATTTCCTGACTTGGAAAAGTCTGTTGTTCCATGTCCAGTTCTAACTGTTGCTTCTTAGCTTGTATACAGGTTTCTCAGGAGGCAGGTCAGGTGGTCTGGTAAAGCCATCTTTTGAAGAATTTTCCACAGTTTATTGTCATCCACACAGTAAAAGGCTTTGGCATATTCAGTAGAGCAGAAGTAGATGGTTTTCTGGAACTCTCTTGCTTTTTTTGATGATCCAACTAATGTTGACACTGGGATCTCTGGTTCCTCTGCCTTTTCTAAATCTAACTTGAACATCTGGAAGTTCATGGTTGATGTGATATTGAAGCCTGGCTTGGAGAATTTTGAGAATTACTTGGCTAGGGTGTGAGATGAGTGCAATTGTACAGCAGTTGGAACATTCTTTGGCATTGCCTTTCTTTGGGATTGGAATAAAAACTGACCTTCTCCAATCATGTGACCACTGCTGAGTTTTCCAAATTTTCTGGCATATTGAGTGCAGCGCTTTCATAGCATCATCTTTTAAGATTTGAAATAGTTCAACTAGAACTCCATCATCTCCACTAACTTCGTTTGTAGTGATGCTTCTTATGGCTCACTAGACTTTGCATTCCAGGATGTCTGTCTCTAGGTGAGTAATGCCACCATCATGGTTATCTGGGTCATGAAGACCTTTTTTATATCGTTCTTTGGTGTATTCTTGCCGCCTCTTATTAATATCTTCTATTTCTTTTAGGTCCATACAATTTGCATCCTTTATTGTGACCATCTTTGCATGAAATTTTCCCTTGGTGTCACTTATTTTCTGGAATAGATCTCTAGTCTTTCCCATTTTGTTGTTTTCCTCTATTTCTTTGTATTGATCGGTGAGGAAGGCTTTCTTATCTCTTCTTGCTATTCTTTGAACTCTGCATTCAAATGGATATATCTTTCCTTTTCTCCTTTGCCTTTCACTTCTCTTCTTTTCTCAGCTATTTATAAGGTCTCCTAAGATACCATTTTTGTCTTTTTGGGGATTATCTTGATCACTGCCTTCTGTGAAATGTCACTAACCTCCATCCACAGTTCATCAGGCACTCTGTCTATCAGATCTAATCTCTTGAGTCTATTTGTCACTTCCATTATATAATCATAAGGGATTGGATTTAGGTCATACCTGAATGGTCTAGTGGTTTTCCCTATTTTCTTCAATTTAAGTCTGAATTTGGCAATAAGCTGTTCATAGTCTGTGCCACAGTCAGATCCTGGCTTTGTTTTTGCTGACTGTTTAGAGCTTTTCCACCCTTGGCTGCAAAGAATATAATCAGTCTGATTTCAATATCTTTTTTGGTGGGATCAAACATTTTCCTGTCCAGAGTATTTCAGCAGCGAGTTCTAATTTCGGAGTTCTCACAGGAGAATATGAGCGCAAGTCCTTTTATTCTGCCATCTTGTACACCGGTAGCAAATCAAATTCCAGAGACAGCTCTTCCCTCCTTGTTCAGTGGTAAAGAATCCCCCTTTCATTTTCTTTCTCTAGGCAGTAACCACCGTGAGCTTGTCCGCCAGAAGAAAATGAAAAACAGAGCGACTCAGTTAAGGGAAAGTGCTGAGACTCATATTAAAGCATCTTTATTATTAAAGTTGAATAACTTTTTAAAATTGTAATAAAATCCTGAATTGGTTGTGTATATTCTTTTTCTGAATACAGAATGAAAGAAATACTGTAACTGCCGGAGTGCCTTACATCTAGCCTTTCATCAAGATGGCTTTCAGAGCTATTGAAATCTGAACAGCCTTTTGACTTTTATAATATCCATACCCTTATATCATGTTCAACATGTTTATTTGAGATTATTTTCTCAATTAGGTCAAGATTCTGAAAATTTCATTGACTTGCTACTCTGCTAGAATACAGAATACAATTGGAAATATTTTTGACCCTAATAATAATAACAATAAATTAACTACTAAGTGTGCTTATTGTAAGCCAAGGGCTGCAAGAAATGATCAGCCTACAAATCCTTTAACTACTTGAAAAAAACCATAATGGGTTTTTATATGACCATATTATACATTTTTTAAAATGACATTTAAAGCAGCTTAAAACAATTACCAATTACCAAATGGGTAGTAAGCAGTAGAGCTTGGATCATAAAAGAGATTGATCCGAATTTGAAAAGTGTGTTCTTTTTGCTCTACCAGAGGTGAAAAGTCTAGTCCTTGTTTGCTGCTATGCCTACTGAGTCCAGATGGGACCTAGATTAATACCCTCATGTTCTAAAATACAGAGTCTTAAAGGAGTAGGATCATATAGTTTTGCATTTGTGACTGGTTTATTTCACTTAGCATCATATACTTCAGTTTAATCTATATAAATGTTTGTTTTATAACAAGTATGGTGTTTTATGGGGTTTCCCTGATAGCTCAGTTGCTAAAGAATCCACCTGCAAGGCGGAAAACCTCAGTTTGATTCCTGAGTTAGGAAGATCACCTGGAAAAGGGAATGGCTATCCACTCCAGTATTCTGGCCTGGAGAATTACATGAACTATACAGTCCATGGGGTCACGAAGAGTCAGACATGACTGAGTGATTTTCACTTCACTTATGTTCTTTTAGGGGCTTCCCCAGTGGCTAATTTGGTAAACAGTCTGCCTGCAATGCAGGAAACCAGAGTTCAATCCCTGGGTCGGGAAGATCCCCTGGAGAACGGAATGACAAACCACTCCAGTATTCTTCCCTGGAGAATTCCACGGACGGGGAACCTGGTGGGCTGCAGTCCTTGGGTAACAAAGAGTCAGACACATCTGAGTAACTAACACTTTCATTTTTACATGTTGTTTTATGAGTACGTAGGTCAGGAAGGAGGACCACATGGTGATGATGATGTGTGTATGTGCACGCTCAGTCCCTCAGTCATGTCTGACTCTTTGTGACCCCATGAACTGTAACCCACCAGGTTCCTCTGTCCATGGAATTTTCCAGGCAGTAATACTGGAGTGGGTTGCCATTTCCTACTCCAAGGGGTCTTCCCTACCCAGGGATCAAACCCTCATTTCTTGTGTCTCCTGCATTAGCAGGCAGATTCTTTACCACTCTGCCACCCGGTGCTGATGTAGCTGATCTGTAAATGAACCTTGTAATGGCGAAAGCACAGACAGCTTCTCAGAAGTCACTGTCATTTGATTTGAGTTGATATGTGGGATAAAACCTTCCTCTCTACTAAAGTTGCCTTTATAACCAAAATGTATATCTCATTCATACTAGTAGGATGAGTGAGCAGAAAGTGCCCATTGCTTTTGTTGCCCTTCAATTCACTAGAAATTTCCAATTCTAATAATGCCTTTGGCTTTGGAAGAATCTTGGTCTTCCTTAAATTTCTCAGATAAATGTGTCTTAAAATAACACCTATGATACTTGTTGAAAATTTTGCTCTCATCCTGAAAGCTGAGAAGAGGGGAACATTTTCCAAACTGCTGCTACATATCAAAGAATAAGACTTTTGAGCTCCACTGAATTATTTTCTAGTGTTTGAGAAAATATCAGCTAAAGTCCTTTCCAAAAAAACAAGCAAACAAACAAACTTCTGTCAGCTTCCTGTAATAGAAGGAGCACCTTAAATCCTTTAGGTGGTGTAGGGATTTCTACTGTGGTTTGATTCTCATGGAATAACTCTTTCTGTGTCCTGTTTTTGCTTGTATCTGCTCAAGGAGCGTGCCAAAATGCGAACTGAGGAGGACTTGTGGTCTCAACTTCACAGGCACTCCCCATGTTATCCCAGAAGGAAAGAATGCCAGCAACCACTTATTTAGGGAAGCAGTATAAGGTCATCACTTTACAAAATCTGTTCTGCTTTTTAACCCCAACCTCTGTAATATATTATAAAGCCAATAGATGCAAAAATCCATCTACACTTTTTCTAGTATCTTTTAAAATGGCCTGTTCTGGCAGTTCTATTCCTTATGGCAATGAGCTCTGCCAATGACATTCTCTGACTTGGAGAATGTGAATGTGATACAAAGAGAGTTAACAGGGAAGCAGAGAATGAAAAGATGTCTGTTGCTAACAAAATGGGTTCCAGAGCTGTACTAACTCTGAGACTAATGTGTTACTCCTTGGTTGTTGAGTTTCTTCTTCTTCTTTTTACTTTCTTAATGTCTTTTTAGTATCTCCCCATTAACTAGAATAAACCTGAATTAATCTTGATTTCTTGGAGCTTGAAAATGTCTAATACTCAACTATTCATGCTTGAGGATCAAGACTTAATAAGTTTGACAGGTTCTCGTCCTATTAAGGCCATGGGCTATACTCTATTGATGACTGGCCTGAACATATTAGGTCAGAACAGACCCCTGATTAATTCACCATCATATTTGTTCATGGCACCTGTACTTAAGAGTTGTGCTATTTTACATTTCCTTCTCTAGAAGAAATTTCAAACACTTATTTTAATTATTCTTATCATAGCCCTCCAGCAGCTTTTTTTTAAAAGTGAATGCTTATCAAATCAAAAATAATTATTGAGAATTTCTAAAATTACCTTTGTATCCCTACTTATTTGCTTAAAGGAAAAGTGGTTATCCACCTCCAAACTATATCCCCTAACCACTATGCCCGTAACCCATATGTGTGCTTTAGTTATTAGGGAATTTTCCCTTTCCAGTGCATTCTTTCAGAAATCTTAAAAATATTGAATTTTTTCTATATTACTACCTTATCTTTTCTCTCTCTCTCTCTTTTTTATATTTGTTTTCTTTCTTTCTTTATTTTCTCTTTTTTCAGTTCAGTTCAGTTCAGTTCAGTCACTCAGTTGTGTCCTACTCTTTGCGACCTCATGAATGACAGCACCCCAGGCTTCCCTGTCCATCACCAACTCCCGGAGTTCACTCAAACTCATGTCCATAGAGTCGGTGATGCCATCCAGACATCTCATTCTCTGTCATCCCCGTCTCCTCCTACCCCCAATCCCTCCTAACATCAGACTCTTTTCCAGTGAGTTAACTCATCACATGAGGTGGCCAAAGTATTGGAGTTTCAGCTTTAGCATCAGTCCTTCCAGTGAACAGCCAGGGTTGATCTCCTCTAGAATGGCCTGGTTGGATCTCCTTGCAGTCCAAGGGACTCTCAAGAGTCTTCTCCAGCATCACAGTTCAAACACATCAATTCTTCGGCAATTAGCTTTCTTCACAGTCCAACTCTCACATCCATACATGACCACGGGAAAAACCATTGCCTTGGCTAGACAGACCTTAGTTGGCAAAGTATTGTCTCTGCCTTTTAATACGCTATCTAGGTTAGTCATAACTTTCCTTCCAAGGAGTAAGTGTCTTTTAATTTCCTGGCTGCAATCAGCATCTGCAGTGATTTTGGAGCCCAAAAAAATAAAGTCTGACACTGTTTCCACTGTTTCCCCATCTAGTTCCCATGAAGTGATGGGACCAGATGCCATGATCTTCATTTTCTGAATGTTGAGCTTCAAGCCAACCTTTTCACTCTTCTCTTTCACTTTCATCAAGAGGCTTTTGAGCTCCTCTTCACTTTATGCCATAAGGGTGGTGTCATCTGCATATCTGAGGTTATTGATATTTCTCACGGCAATCTTGATTCCAGCTTGTGCTTCTTCCAGCCCAGCGTTCCTCATGATGTTCTGGCTAATTGCTTTACAATATTGTATTGGTTGGTTTTGCCATACATTGACATGAATCCGCCCCGGGAGTACATGTGTTCCCCATCTTGAACCTCCCCTCCCACCTCCCTCCTCCCCATATCCTCCCTCTGGGTCATCCCCGTGCACCAGCCCCGAGCACCCTGTATCATGTGTCGAACCTGGACTGGTGATTCGTTTCACATATGATAATATACACGTTTCAATGCCATTCTCCCAAGTCATCCCACCCTCACCCTCTCCCACAGAGTCCCAAATAGTTTTCCATGCTTTCAACTCTGTCATTCATCTCTCACCCCACTGACATTTCAGAAGTATCAGTTTCCTTTCCATTTTTCCACTATTTCTCTCCATGTGTCTTATACCACTTGTCTAAGTCATGATTCCTACATTTGTGAGGGGGTTAACAATGTCTGAATTTTCTCCTTCATACGGATTGGTGAGAAAGGGAGATGGTACTGCATATGGAGGTGTTCTGAAAATGTAAAATTTTTGTGAGTTTTTTATATTACCTATAGAACTATCTCACTTTCATTTTTATACAATCAGAAGTGAAGTCAAGTCGCTCAGTCATGTCCGACTCTTTGCGACTCCATGGACTGTAGCCTACAAGGCTCCTCCGTCTGTGGGATTCTCTGGGCAAGAGTACTGGAGTGGGTTGCTGTTTCCTTCTCCAGGAGATCTTCCCAACCCAGGGATTGAACCCAGGTCTCTCGCATTGGAAGCAGACGCTTTACCATCTGAGCCACCAGGGAAGTTCATACAATCAGAAACAAATTATTATATTGTGAATTTCCCTCAGACATGAAGGCCGTTGCATTTAAAAACAGGTCCTTCACTTATATTTACTCAATTACACTCCATTTTTAAGAACATCAACCTTTTTCACCTGTATAAAATGCATTTCTTTTGAACCTGTATTCAGTTTGTTAAAATACAAAGGTAAATAGAAAACTTTGAATAATAGTTGTCATAATAATTAAATCGTCTGCCTCCTCCTTCTCCAAATTTTGACGAGCAAACCAGCATCTTCAGTTTTCCATGAAGAAAGAAAAATAGCCATCTCACTCAAGTATTTTTATTTATAATATAAAATTAATATTGCTGTCACAGTGACCTTTACTACTTACTTGCACTTAAAGTCATCTATGTAAACATCATCTACCAAAATGTTTCCCAGAGGTGTGTTCTGTGCTTACCAATTGACTTTTCTGCCCATTTAGATCTAGTATAACCAAAGTTTATAAGATATTTCTTCCTTTAGGGAGGAAAAAACCTCTCAATCAGCTTGTATTATTAGCTAAAGCAAACTGTAGCATTTACTTGGATATAAGCACTTGGATAAAGCAGACATATACTTTAATGGGGATTCTGGACACCAAACATTGACTGCTAAATACTCCTGTTGATTGATGTCTATTACTAATACAGTCAGAGTAGCTTTCTAGGTCTCATTCCCTTCACCATTCTAAAACTGAGAATAAAGCAGTGCCAGATTTCACACTTGAGATGAATTTTTAAAAAGTAAAATATAAAAGAATATATATAAAAGGGCAGACAAATAATTGAAAATGTTTCAAGAATTTCAGACATTCAGTGAATGGGATAGAAGAATAGCCTTCATGAAAGGAGAGAGAGTCATAGCCGATATACTTCTAAAGAGAAAAGGATAACAGACACAAAACAGTTTCCTTAAGAGAGAATTACCAGCATGATTTGAATAAGTTTCAAAGAATGATTTCTGCTTCATTCCTCATTTTCATCTTCTTACCAAGAAATCTATGTATCTTTGACTATACCACACCAAATATCTGCATTCAGTTTAGTTCAGTCGCTCAGTCGTGTCCGACTCTTTTCGACCCCATGAATCACAGCACGCCAGGCCTCCCTGTCTATCACTGACTCCCGGAATTACTCAAACTCATGTCCATAGAGTCGGTGATGCCATCCAGACATCTCATTCTCTGTCGTCCCCTTCTGCTCCCACGCTCAATCCTTCCCAGCCTCAGAGTCTTTTCCAGTGTGTCAACTCGTCACATGAGGCGGCCAAAGTATTGGAGTTTCAGGCTTAGCATAAGTCCTTCCAGTGAACACTCAAGACTAACCTCCTTTAGAATGGACTGGTTGGATCTCCTTGCAGTCCAAGGGACTCTCAAGAGTCTTCTCCAGCACCACAGTTCAAAAGCATCAGTTCTTTGGCAATCAGCTTTCTTCACAGTCCAACTCGCTTTAGGGATAAGTAACTTTTTGTCCTAAGAAATTGATGTCTTAGTTCAAAAGGGTTCTCTCTTTAATTGATAGCCCTTTAACTGAGTCATGTAATTTTCATGTTTGAATATGATTTGAATCACCAGTCCTCATCCTTTAAACCTCATCCTTTAAAGTTCACCATCTGATATGTCACCAAAAAGAAAATTTATTGCTTTAAAAAAACAGCCACTAATTTATAGCTTTAAGTCTCATAGAAGAGAGGACGGTATGGTTTGACAGCATCATCAACCGAATGAATTTGAATTTGAGCAGACTGCAGGAGACAGAGGCGGACAGAGGAGCCTAGCATGCTACAGTCTGTGGGGTCACAAAGGGTCGGATATTACTTAGCACCTGAACAGCAATGATATTCAGAGCGTTTTAAGCTTCAACTTCTCCTTTGAATGATCAGCATTATCAAAATCATTACATTTATTCAGATGAGAAGAGAATCAGAAAAATGATTCCTCAAATTAATTTTAGGGAAAAGGGGTGGCGGAGAGATAAATTAATATAGTTGGATTAACATATACACACTTCTGTACATAAAACAGATAAACAAGGACCTACCATATAGCACAGGGAAGTATACTCAATATTTTATAACAACATATAAGGGAAAAGTATTTGAAAATATGCATATGTTAAAAAAAAATAAGGAAAAAAGACTACTAACAACTTACTATTAAAATATAGGTTAATCATTCATTGGGCTCCCCTAATGGCTCAGACTGTAAAGAATTTGCCTGCAATTCAGGAGACCCGGCTTTAATCCCTGGGTCAGGAAGATTCCCTGGAGAAGGGAATGGCAACCCACCCCAATATTCTTGCCTAGATAATTCCATGGACAGAGGAGCATGGCTGGCTGTAGTCCATGGAGTCACAAACAGTTGGACATGACTGAACTACTAACACTATAACACTAATCATTCATTATTTAATTATTTCAGAAAGAATTGACAACATTATAGTCATTTAAAGAAACTGGTTGTTTTTTACATTGATGAAGTTTTCACTTTATAGAAAAAAAAATAGTCTCATTGGCTCAATTTATTTGGATCTGCAATTTTTTCAAAATTTAAAATTTAAATGGCATTTGTGACATCACAAATTTGGATTTAATTTATTTGAAATCATGTACCACAACCTAGATAGTATATTAAAAAGCAGAGACATTACTTTGCCAACCAAGGCCCATCGAATCAAGGCTATGGTTTTTCCCGTGGTCATGTATGGATGTGAGAGTTGTACTGTGAAGAAGGCTGATCAAGGAAGAATTGATGCTTTTGAACTGTGGTTCTGGAGAACACTCTTGAGAGTCCCTTGGACTGCAAGGAGATCCAACAAGTCCATTCTAAAGGAGATCAGTCCTGGGTGTTCATTGAAGGACTGATGCTGAAGCTGAAACTCCAATACTTTGGCCACATCATGCGAAGAGTTGACACACTGGAAAAGACTCTGATGCTGGGAAGGATTGGGGGTGGGGAGAAGGGGACAACAGAGAATGAGATGGCTGGATGGCATTACCAACTCGATGGAGATGAGTTTGAGTGAACTCCGGCAGTTGATGATGGACAGTTTGACCTGGCGTGCTGTGATTCATGGGGTCGCAAAGAGTTGGACACAATTGAGCCACTGAACTGAACTGAACCACTGAAAAAGCATTGAAGGACCTACGAGAAATGTTTGCTATTAAAATTAATAGAGGTAATAAAAACTAGCTAAGAGAACGCTGTTTAAATTAATTTACAAAGCACTATTGCAAATAAAGATCAATAAATTCAAAGATTTTGGATATTAAAAATTCAGCTCTCTACAGAGTAGGTATTGGACATTGAATTTCAGAGAATAAAATAATCTCCATTTCATATTCTGTAAAGTGAGGATTTAAAATTCACTGGTCATAGTAAAGACCCTCTTCCAACAACTCAAGAGAAGACTCTACACATTGATATCACCAGATGGTCAACACCAAAATCAGACTGATTATATTCTTTGAAGCCAAAGATGGAGAAGCTCTATACAATCAGTATAAATAAAAAAGATTGAGAGCTGACTGAGGCTCAGATCATGAACTCCTTATTGTCAGATTCAGTTCAGTTCAGTTCAGTGGCTCAGTCGTGTCCAACACTCCGCGACCCCACGAATCACAGCACGCCAGGCCTCCCTATCCATCACCAACTCCCGGATTTCACTCAAACTAATATCCACAGAGTCGGTGATGCCATCCAGCCAACTCATTCTCGGTCGTCCCCTTCTCCTCCCGCCCCCAATCTTTCCCAGTATAGGAGTCTTTTACAGTGAGTCAACTCGTCACATGAGATGGCCAAGTATTGCAGTTTCAGCTTTAGCATCAGTCCTTCCAATGAACACCCAGGATCGATCTCCCTTAGAATGGACTGGTTGGATCTCCGTGCGGTACAAGGGACTCTCAAGAGTCTTCTCCAACACCACACTTCAAAAGCATCAATTCTTCAGCGATCAGCTTTCTTCACAGTCCAACTCTCACATCCATACATGACCACGGGAAAAACTATTGCCTTGACTAGACGGATCTTTGTTGGCAAAATAATGTCTCTGCTTTTAAATATATTATCAAAGTTGGTTATAACTTTCCTTCCAAGGAGTAAGGGTCTTTTAATTTCATGGCTGCAATCAGCATCTGCAGTGATTTTGGAGCCCAAAAAAATAAAGTGTGACACTGTTTCCACTGTTTTTCCATCTATTTCCCATGAAGTGATGGGACCGGATGCCATGATCTTTGTTTTCTGAATGTTGAGCTTCAAGCCAACCTTTCCACTCTCCTCTTTCACTTTCATCAAGAGGCTTTTGAGTTCCTCTTCACTTTCTGCCATAAGGGTAGTGTCATCTGCATATCTGAGATTATTGATATTTCTCCTGGCAATCTTGATTCCACCTGTGCTTCTTCCAGCCCAGCGTTCCTCATGATGTACTCTGCATATAAGTTAAATAAGCAAGGTGACAATATACAGCCTTGACGTACTCCTTTTCCTATTTGGAACCAGTCGGTTGTTCCATGTACAGTTCTGACTGTTGCTTCCTGACCTGCATACAGGTTTCTCAAAAGGCAGGTCAGGTGGTCTTGTATTCCAATCTCTTTCAGAATTTTCCACAGTTTCTTGTGATGCACACAGTCAAAGGCTTTGGCATAGTCAATGAAGCAGAAATAGATGTTTTTCTGGAACTCTCTTGCTTTCTCCATGATCCAGCAGATGTTGGAAATGTGATCTCCGGTGCCTCTGCCTTTCCTAAAACCTGCTTTAACATCTGGGAGTTCACGGTTCACATATTGCTGAAGCCTGGCTTGGAGAATTTTGAGCATGACTTTATTAGCGTGTGAGATGAGTGCAATTGTGTGGTGGTTTGATTATTCTTTGGCATTGCCTTTCCTTGGGATTGGAATGAAGTCTGACCTTTTCCAAATTCAGACTTAAATTGAAGAAAGGGGGGAAACCACTAGACCTTTCAGGTATGACCTAAATAAAATCCCTTATGACTACACAGTGGAAGTGAGAAATAGATTTAAGGGACTAGATCTTATTGAGAGAGTGCTTGATGAACTATGGACGGAGGTTCATGGCATTGTACGGGTGACAGGAATCAAGACCATCCCCAAGAAAATGAAATGCAAAGAAGCAAAATGGCTGTCTGTCTTATGAGGCCTTACAAATATCTGTGAAAAGAAGAGTAGTGAAAAGCAAAGAAGAAAAGGAAAGATATATCCATCTGAATGCAGAGTTCCAAAGAATAGCAAGGAGAGATAAGAAAGCCTTCCTCAGTGATCAATGCAAAGAAATTGAAGAAAACAACAGAATGGGAAAGACAGGAGATCTCTTCAAGAAAATTAGAGATACCATGGGAAAATTTCATGCAAAGATGGGCTTGATAAAGGACAGAAATGGTATGGACCTAACAGAAGCAGAAGATATTAAGAGGTGGCAAGAATACAAAGAAGAACTGTACAAAAAAGATCTTCACGACCCATAATCAAGATGGTGTGATTACTCACATTCATCTAGAGTCAGACATCCTGGAATGTGAAGTCAAGTAGGCCTTAGGAAGCATCATGACAAACAAAGCTAGTGGAGGTGATGGAATTCCAGTTGAGCTATTTCAAATCCTAAAAGTCGATGCTGTGAAAAAACTGCACTCAATATTTCAGCGAATTTGGAAAACTCAGCAGTGGTCACAGGACTGGAAAAGGTCAGTCTTCATTCAAATCCTAAAGAAAGGCAATGCCAAAGAGTGTTCAAACTACCGCACAATTGCACTCATCTCAAACGCTAGTGAAGACATGCTCAAAATTCTCCAAGCTAGGCTTCAGCAATAACGTGAACTGTGAACTTCCAGATGTTCAAGCTGGTTTTGGAAAAAGCATAGAAACCAGAGATTAAATTGTCAACATCTGCTGGATCATCAAAAAAGCAAGAGAGTTACACAAAAACATCTATTTCTGCTTTATTGACTATGCCAAAGTCTTTGACTGGATCACAATAAACTGGAAAATTATGAAAAAGATGGGAACACCAGACCACCTGATGTGCCTCTTGAGAAACCTGTATGCATGTCAGGAAGCAACAGTTAGAATTAAACATGGAACAACAGATTGGTTCCAAATAGGAAAAGGAGTACATCAAGGTTGTATATTGTCATCCTGCTTGTTTACCTTCTATGCAGTTTACATCATGAGAAACGCTGGGCTGGAGGAAACACTGGCTGGAATCATTATTGCTGGGAGAAGTATCAATAATCTCAGATGTGCAGATTACACCACCCTTATGGCAGAAAGTGAAGAGGAACTAAAAAGCCTCTTGATGAAAGTGAAAAAGCAGAGTGAAAAAGTTGGTTTAAAGCTCAATACTCAGAAAACTAAGATCATGGCATCCGGTCCCATCCCTTCATGGCAAATAGATGGGGAAACAGTGGCTGACTTTATTTTTCTGGGCTCCAAAATCACTGCAGATGGTGATTCCAACCATGAAATTTAAAGACGCTTACTCCTTGGAAGAAAAGTCATGAACAACCTAGATAGCATATTAAAAAGCAGAGACATTACTTTGTCAACAAAGGTCCATCAAGTCAAGTCTATTGTTTTTACAGTAGTCATGTATGGATGTGAGAGTTGGCTTGAAAACTGAGCGTTGAAGAATGATGCTTTTGAACTGTGGTGTTGGAGAAGACTCGAGAGTCCCTTGGACTGCAAGGCTATCCAAACAGTCCATCCTAAAGGAGATCAGTCCTGAGTGTCCATTGGAAGGACTGATGTTGACACTGAAACTCCAATAATTTGGCCATCTGTTGTGAAGTGCTGACTCATTGGAAAATACCCTGATTCTGGCAAAGTTTGAGGGCAGGAGGAGAAGGGGATGACAGAGAATGAGATGGTTCGATGGCATCACTGACTCAATGGACATGGGCTTGGGTGAACTGCGGTAGTTGGTGATGGACAGGGAGGCCTGGTGTGCTGCAGTTCATGGGGTCACAAAGAGTAGGACACAACTGAGCGACTGAACTGAAAGTGAGTATAAGAACAGTCATGGCAGGACGTTGTGAGAATTATTCTTCTTAATTTCATACAAAATAAAGTCTAAGTGACCAAGGTATTGCACAGCAGAAATTGCTGGTATAGGACTCAAATGTCATCCTTCAGCCCCTTAAACACTATAATACTTTCCTCAATAAATATGTATTTGCTTATAGTGAGTCAGATTTTAAATGTTATTCATGACTAGAATATGTTACATATAAAAGACATATCTCCTTGAACTATCTCTAAAACTATACTTGAAATACCAGTAACTCCGTTCAGGTAATATATTGATTTTTTTTTTTTTATTGTTTATCTATTAATGTAATGCTTAGAGGGTATCACCAGTTTATACTTTGAGACAAAACCAGTTTTCCACTCAACTTGAGAGTTTTATTTTGTTTTTATTCAGTGCATTAACTAAGAAAATATGCAGTTTGGAAGAAGTTGATAGAAACATGTATAATAACTTATCTCACTGAATTTTCAATTTTTTAGTCCTTATGGCATAATTAGGAAACAAAGGGTTCCAAAAAAATTAATTCAGTTCAAATATTTGTTTAAGAAGGTAAAGAGGAATCTAAGGATGAACCATAGAGTGCAGGGATGTGAGAGATTAGTTACTGCAGGGAACCACATACGGCTGCCAGCCTGGAGAGGGAAAGGGGAGTAAGAGTGCCTCACCTGAAACTTAGAAGGGTAGGGTGGAGTGGGAGGTGGGAGGAAGGTTCAAGAGGGAGGAGATAAATGTATGCCTAGGGTTGATTCATGTTGATGTTTGGCAGAAACTAACACAATACTCTAAAACAATTATCCTCCAATTAAAAGTAAATTTGTTAAAAAAAATAGTGTCACCTACCAAAATAGCTACTAGCATCACCAGCAGCTCTGGTGCAGGGACAGAAGGTGGGTGGAGGGTTGTCCTGGGGAAGCAGAAGTTGTGCCAGAAACGCCGAGAACACAGAAAGTGAGGTGAGGACCATCCCAGCTGCTTCCTGCCTTGCGAACTTCACAGGTCATCCTTCAATGGCCAACCTCAGCTGTGGCACATGGTACACACCACTCACAGCAGTCACCTTCTTAATTCATGATTATTACACCACAACTTGTTACACTTTTAATTTCAAAAGCTGCAGATCACTTTCCAGACTAACACAATGTAAATAAAGCTTATGTCCACGGACAAAATATAGGGCACAGCTAAGCTACTACCCTTCAGAGGCAGGAAGAGCAGCCTACTTTTATTTATTAGGGATGCCACCGTACTACTCCCCCAATACAGCTGCATATGGCATTCATGCAGTGATCCTTTCTAAGCTGACGCTCCCCTCTGCTCCCTCCTATCACAAGACCAGGAATTTCAGTGGAAGAAGCATAAACTGATGCATTAGTGGATTATGTCAGTGGTACTGTTACAACCATATTTAAAAAATATAACCAATACTATAAAAGAAATAGATCTATGTCATGCTTCTCAATTGAGTTGATTTTTGAATGTGTTACATTAAATTTTCTCACTGGGTTCAATGATAAACAGTTCATCTACGCCCTCTGGGTGATAGGAGTTAAAGAGTCATTTGGGAGTGGAAACGCAGCACATACACAGCATGTGGGACAGAGTACCTCCATCTCCGTTATACAGGCTGTCCATTTCTGGGCAGACTTCTGACCACTGACAGATTTGTGTTCCCTTCTCATCTGGTTTAATAGTTAAAGTCCTATAAAGTGAAACTTTTCAGGATGTAGCTGCCTCTTTTACAAATTTTCCAACTTCCAAACACAACATATGCATTATAAATTCTTCATGTCCCCCTATGGCATGATGAATCTTTATTTTAATACTGCCCTATTCCTATTAATAATTACCAATATGAGCCAAGCCAGTAACTTCAAAACTCTTCACGTTCTTAATAAAAAAACCTTTTAACAGTAGTCACCTTTTCCCTCAATTAATAGGCAATTAAAATTATATTTTGAATGTATATAACAGCATATAACTTTAAAATGTGTTTATGCAGTAACTTCTTCATAAGTCTGCTAGATTTTGTCTGATTTTTATATGATTACAAAATAAAAAAGTTGGAGAATACTTTTTTGAAATGTTAGAGGAGTACCCAGTCATTTATTGCAGAGTGAGGATTTGGTGAATCCTGGGGCTTAGAAGCTGTTGCTTCCCATCAGATTACTTTGTTTGTTCTACCTGAGTATGAAATGAATCAAAAAATAATCTGGAAATTTAAAGCATTAACAGGAATTTTACCATCTACCCATTTATTATTAATATAATAGATGATTTTAGTTATCATTTCATTTTACTAATACTGAGGCAGGGGATATATGAGCCCCCAGGCTGAACAGCTAGAATATGTCCTCTGTGGGCAGATACTCCAAGATATTGACAGAAGCAAGGGAGGAACTAAGTCCTGCTTAGATAGAGGGTGAAGAGGCTACATATTTCTCATCCTTGAGGTCAAGGAGACCTCCCAAACTACACATGTGCAGAAAGGTTTCTCAGAGGTCAGAGAAAGGAAGGGGAGGCAGGCCATAATATGTACTTCTTCCCAGAAATCTCTGCACTGCGATCCATCTTTTTCTAAAACATGTGTCAGCAAATAGGGACTAGGAACTCAGAGCCAGAGGAAGCAAGATGATAGGCCAGAGGTAAATTCAGAAGATCTGTCCCATGTAAGTGATTTGCACTACCCCAAAGGCATGACTCTGAGCCTGCCCGTGTGTATCTATCCACATGTACCTTTTTCCTTCTAATAAACATTTTATTTTTTTCACTACTTTCCATCTCTTTGTTGAAATTCCTTTCTCCAATGCAATCTGGGGCCTGGGCACTGGTCACTGTCCCTCATGGTCTAGTGGCTAGGTTTCAGCGATCTAACCGCTGAAGCCTGACTTCAATCTCTGCATGGGGAATTGAGATCCAGCTTCAAATCTCCATAGACAAAGAGCATCTGAGATCAATACCTTACATACACTGATGGCTTTGGTTCATTTATTTATGCTCTCTACTCAAAGTATGCAATATAATGCAGTGATAACTACCCACTTTACACACAGAGTATCTTTAATATTCACAAGCTTATAGCATATTGTTTACATCTGAGATTTATTTGTGAAAAATGTTGCTTTAACAAAATTAGAAACAAAAATCAAAATCAGGTGACATTTACTCACCCATAGGCAGTTATAGGGCAGATATGCATACTCTTCCAGCAATCACCATAGCGACCACCCCCTTACTGCTTTAAATAGCAAAAGGTGCCTTTGTGGAAACCAGTTCATTTATCCACAGTTAACTCTATGTCAACAAAGCATTAATAGATTTTTAGTTCTTTAACAGGAAGGTCTTTAAATAAAAGAAAATCACCTTTGCAATTATTCATTCAAACTTTCAGAAAAAATAAAGCATATCAAAGAAAAAGTATTCTCCAGCTTCCAAGGAATGATTGGCAAACCAGAATCTCTTTTCATATTAATGTTTTCTGTGCTTGTATTGTCTGTAGAGATAAGACCTTAAGGCAGTACTTGTGTCACTTGTTTTCATTGCTTTCCTATGATTACTTTATACAGATTTATTATGAAAATAAATTCATATTTTTGTGTATTTTCTGTGAGAAGTTTTTGAAATGGCATCCAAAGAGAATCATATGCTGCATTTATTTTATTCCTGAAACATTTTGTAGGTTCAATTCAATCAACATATTTTGAAAGATGCTTAGTGTTTTTATGCTTTAAACCCCTTGAAAAAATCGACTTTCCAATAGCTGTATTCTCTGGACACTCATACGACCTCAACAAAATAAAATAACTTATTTATGAATTTAAATCATAATGCCATTTCCTTCTGCTATACCTCAGAAATAGCTCTAAATACTAAAATATAGAGAAAGTGCTGATAGTGTATATGCATCTCTTTTCCAATTAAAAAAAAAAAAAGAGTTTGTTTCTCTTAGAATGGAGAAATGAAGCAGTAAGATCTAGAAGAACAGTCTTCAGTATGTCTAGCTTACTTTAAAATAGCTGAATGACAATATTAAATTAACTCAATTTAAATGATATTAAATCATTGATTTGGGAAGGAAACATCTGAACAAACAATTTTTATTTAACACCTAGATATTGTCATTTTTTAGTCAGAAAACCAGAAGAGATGAAACCCTATCCAGGAGTCCCCCTCCTGTCAATGTATATTGCCTGGCATCATGGGAGCCCCATAGAATTCACAGCTCACTGAATAACTGAATCAGAAGCTGTTTTGTAAAAATCTTCAAGTGGCTTTTACTCATTTTAAAGATTGAGAAACTCTGGGCTAGACCTAAATAATTTTATGCAATTTTCACCAGTTACTGATTTACTTTAGAATAACCAGCAAATTATTTTTACACACTAATTGGCTAATTTGGGGTATAGTTAATTTTACACACATTTTTTTCTCACTCTGAAAATATCTGGTGGTGAATTTTTGAAAATTTCACACTGAATATGGTCACATCATTTTAAATTACATTTTGTGTAGGAAATTATTGATAATTAGGTAATTCCAACCATGAACATCAAAGACCTTGGATAGTTAAAATAAAGTCAAAGACATTCAAACACTTACAGGATATGTTCTTAAAAGTCCATTAGAATAATTCACAAGATTTTTAAAAATTCAAGGTGAATGGTACTTTTTGAAAAATTGAAGTTGCCATTTTAAGTTACTTAGAGGCACCATTAAAAATAAATGTGATTAAAAATTTTATTTGCTTAGCTGCTTTGTGAGTATTTATATATGGCACCAAATAAGACCACGAAAACCATTTATTGATATAGATGTCAGACAATATTTTCTAATACAATTAGCATCTTGGCTAGAAGGTTGAGCACTTGTGAGTTTTATCCCATTAAGTACTAGCTAACCAAATTATTCTAGACTATCTGGTTTCTCCAAATAGGACTTGAGAGACTTATTAACTCTCTTTAAATAAATTTCTGCTTCTATCCTTCCTGGAGCATGTTACATTAAAAATGACCACGATGTAGCCCAGATAAAATAAGGCTGACAGTTTAGTGTACCTTCATTTATGACTCTTAGTTGCATCCTTTTATTTGAAATAAATTGTATCTTCTCTGTTCACATCATATCCTTATGGATAGAACCTCACATAAACTCTTTGTATCTCTTGTAAACTGCTAACAGGATGGATGTCCTTGTCTGTGTAATCAATATGTCACATGATCAGTATTTTAAAATAGTATGTATTGAATATGTCGTGAAAATTGCTGAAACTCAAGTCACATTTTTGGCGATTCATTTCCGGATCAACAAACAGGAGGTGATAATTGTAATTGTATCTGTATGTGAGGAAGATGTCCACATTTTGCAGATAACTACATTTCTCTACATTGATTGCTTACAAGATATATATAAAAGTACAGAATAAATGTTGAATTACAAAGACATGTTATAATACATAAAACTGTAGAGTTTATTGCTTTATGTTAGTTGCTTAGTAGTGTTTGACTCTGTGACACCAGGGACTGTAGCCCACCAGGCATCTCTGTGGATGGAAGTCTCCAGGCAAGAATGCTGGAGTTGGTAGTCATTTCCTTCTCCAGGGATCTTCCTGACCTAGGAATTGACCCAGGGTCTTTTGCATTGCAGATGGTAAAGAATGGTCAGATGTTAAAGAATCTGCCTTACTATCAATTTGTATATAAATATACAAACTAAATATAAATTTATAATACAAAAATGTCTCAAGGGTTCTATATAAAATTTATTTTTTTCTTTCTTCTCTTTCTTCTTATTTATGTCAATACCCAGATATTTCATTGGGCACTTGTTGTGATCCACGTGGTTTCCTTACTGCTGAGGATGTATCAGTAATCAAAAAGTTCCTGCTCTCATGTAATTTGTCTTCCACTGGGAAATCAAGGAAAACATATATGATGGCAGAGTAGAAGGATGTGCACTCATATCCTGTGAGAACTCCAAAACTGCAAATCGCTGCTGAACAACCATCTTCAGGAGAATGTCAGATCCCACCAAAAAAAACAAAAATACCCTACATCCACAGGCAAAGGAGAAGCCCCAGCAAGATGGTAGGTGGGATGAAACTTCATTTAGAATCAAACCCCATACCCACCAGAGACACTCGGAGGGTTCAAACAAACCTTGTGTGCATCAGTACCCAGAAACCCCACAGAGACTGAGCCAGAACTATGTTTGAGTGTCTGCTGTAGAGGTACAGGTCAGCAGTGGCCTGCCACAGGGGCAGAGCCTCTGGGTGCAGCAGATTTGGGTATGGCATAGGCCACCTTGGGGGATGTCACCAATAACCCCACCATAGAGCTGCCAGAACTTACACAGAACTGGGAAAACAGACTCTTGGAGGGCACAAACAAAACCTTGTGTGCACAAGGACCCAGGAGAAATGAGCAGTGATCCCAAAAGAGACTGAACCAGACTTGCCTGTGGGTGTCCAGGAGTCTCTGGCAGAGGCATGGATCGTCCGTGGCCTGCTGCAGGGTCGGGGGCACTCAGTTCATCAATGCATGCACGGGGAATTTTGAAGGAGGTCTCCATTACCTCCACCATAGTTTAGACTCAGGTAAAACGACAGGGAGGGAACACAGCCCTGTCCGTAAAGAGAAAACTGGGTTAAAGATTTGCTGAACGTGGTCCCACCCATCAGAAGGACCCAATTTCCCCCTCAATCAGTCTCTCCCATCAGGAAGCTTCCATAAGCTTCGGATCCTTATCCATCAGAGGACCAAAAAAATGAAAACCACAATCACAGAAAACTAATCAAACTGATCAAATGGATCACAGCCTTGTCTAAATCAACGAAACTATGAGCTGTGCTGTGTAGGGCAATCCAAGATGGTCGGGTCATGGTGGAGAGTTCTGACAAAATGTGATCCACTGGAGAAGGGAATGGCAAACACTTCAGTGTCCTTGCCTTAAGAACCCCATGAGAAGTAGGAAAAGGTAAAAAGATAGGACACTGAAAGATGAATTCCCCAGGTTGGTAGGTGCCCAATGTGCTACTGGACATCAGTGGAGAAATAACTCCAGAAAGAATGAAGAGACATAGTCAAAGCAAAAACAACACTCAGTTATGGATGTGACTGGTGATGGAACTAAATCTGATGCTGTAAAGAACAATATTGCATAGGAACCTGGAATGTTACATTCATGAATCAAAGAAAATTGGTAGTGTTTAAACAGGAGATGACAAGAGTGAACATCAACATTTTAGAAATAAGTGAACTAAAATAAATGGGAATGGGTGATTTTAACTCAAATGACCATTATATCTCCTACTGTGGGTAATAATCTCTTAGAAGAAATGGGATAGCCATCATAGTCAACAAAAGAGTCCAAAGTGAAATACTTGAATGTAATCTCAAAAACAACAGAATGGTCTCTGTTTCTTTCCAAGGCAAACCATTCCCAATTATATTAATGCAAGTCTATGCCCTGACCAGTAATGCTGAAGAAGCTGAAGTTGAACGGTTCTATGAAGACCAACAATACCTTCTAAAACTAACAACCAAAAGAAGATTTCCTTTTCATCATAGGGGACTGGAATGTAAAAGTAGGAAGTTAACATATACCTGGAGTAACAGGTAAATATGGCCTTGGAGTTCAAAATGAAGCAGGTCAAAGGCTAACAGAGTTTTGCCAAGAGAGCACACTGGTCATAGCAAACATCAACTTCCAACAACACAAGTGAGGACTCTATATATGGAGATCACCAGATGGTCAACACTGAAATAATATTGATTATATTCTTTGTAGGCAAAGTTGGAGAAATGCTATTGTACAGTCACAGGCAGACTGTAGAGGATCAGGCTCATAGTCATCAGCCACAGTCAGATCATGAACTCCTTATTGCCAAACTCAAACTGAAATTGAAGAAAGTAGGGAAAACCACTAGACCATTCAGGTACGACCTAAATCAAATCCCTTACGATTATACAGTGGAAGTGACACATAGATTCAAGAGATTAGATCTGATAGACAGAGTGCTGAAGAACTACGGACAGAAGTTCGTGACATTGTACAGGAGGCAGGGATCAAGATCATCCCCAAGAAAAACAAATTCAAAAAGACAAAATGCTTGTCTGAGGAGGCCTTACAAATAGCTGGGAAAAGAAGAGAAGTGAAAGGCAAAGGAGAAAAGGAAAGACATATCCATTTGAATGCAGAGTTCCAAAGAATGGCACAGAGAGATGAAAGCCTTCCTTAGAGATCAATGCAAACCACTAAAGGAAAAAAATAGAATGGAAAAGATTAGAGACCTCTTAGAGAAAATTAGTGATACCAAGGGAACATTTCACGCAAAGATGGGCACAATAAAGGACAGAAATGGTACGGATCTAACATAAGAAGAAGATATTAAGAAGAGGTGATAAGAATACACAGAAGAACTATACAGAAAAGATCTTCATGACCCTGATCACAATAGTGTGATCACTCACCTAGGGATAGACATCCTGAAATGTGAATTCAAGTGGGCCTGGGGAATCATCACTATGAACAAAGCTAGTGAAGGGGATGTAATTCCAGTTGAAAACTTTCAAATCCTAAAAGATGATGCTGCGAAAGTGCTGCAGTCAATATGCCAGCAAATTTGGAAAACTCAGCAATGGTGACAGGCCTGTAAAAGGTCAGTTTTCATTCTAATCCCAAAAAAGGGCAATGCCAAAGAATGTTCAAACTACTGCACAACTGCACTCATCTTACATGCTTGCAAATCAATGCTCAAAATTCTCCAACTCAGGCTTCAGCATTATATGAATCATGAACTTCCAAGTGTTCAATCTGGATTTAATAAAGGCAGAGGAACCAGAGATCAAATTGCCAACATCAGTTGGATCTTCGAAAAACCAAGGAAGCTCCAGGAAAAACATCTCTTTCTGCTTTATTGACTACGCCAAAGCCTTTGACTGTGTGGATCACAATAAATGATGGAAAATTCTTCAAGATATGGGAATACCAAACCACTTGACCTGCCTCCTGATAAAACTGTATGCAGATCAAGAAACAACAGTTAAATCTGGACATGGAACAACAGACTCATTCCAAATAGGGAAAGAAATACATCAAGGCTGTATATTGTCATCCTGCTTATTTAACTTATATGCAGAGTACATCATGCAAAATGTCAGGCTGGATGAAGCACAAGCTGGAATCAAAGTTGCTAAGAGAAATATCAATAACCTCAGATATGCAGATGATATCACCCTTATGGCAGAAAGTGAAGAAGAACTAAAGAGCCTTTTGATGAAAGTGAAAGAGGAGAGTGAAAATGTTGGCTTAAAACTCAATATTCAGAAGACTAAGAACAGGGCATCGGGTCCCATCACTTCATGGAAAATAGATGGGGAAATAATGGAAACAGTGGCAGATTTTATTTTGGGGGGCTCCAAAATCAAAGCAGATGCTGAATGCCAACATGAAATTAAAGGACACTTACCCCTTGGAAGATAATTTACGATCAACCTAGACAGCATATCAAAAAGCAGATACATTATCTTGCCAACAAAAGTCTGTCTAGTCAAAGCTATTTTTTTTTTCCAGTAATCATGTATGGATGTGAGAGTTGGAATATAAAGAAAGCTGAGCACCAAGGAATTGATGCTTTTGAACTGTGGTGTTGGAGAAGACAATTGAGAGTCCCTTGGACTGCAGGGAGATCCAACTGGTCCATCCTAAGGGAAATTAGTTTCGAATATTCATTTGATGGATTGATGGTAAGCTGTAACTCCAATATGTTGGCCACCTCATGTAAATAATTGACTTATTTAAAAGACCCTGATGCTGGGAAACATTGAAGGTGGGAGGAGAAGGGGATGGCAGAGGATGAGATGGTTGTATGGCATCACTGACTCAATGGACTTGAGTTTGAGTAAGCTCTGTAGTTTGGGGATGGATAGAGAAGCCTGGTGTGCTGCAGTCCATGGGGGCACAAAGAATTGGACATGACTGAGTGACTGAACTGAACTGATGAATATAGACATTGTTCATATATATATGTGTGTGTGTGTGTGTGTGTATGTGTGTGTGTGAATGTGTGTGCAGTCAGTTGTATAAGGGAACTTGTATGTGTTTCTTTATGAATTTGTGTGTAATCTATTACATAAAAATACTATGAAAAAATTTAATCAGGATTCTGATGGTGAGTGTTATTTTAAGTTGAGATTGACTGATTTGGAAAAGTTACTCTAAGACTGAAATGAAAATAGAAATGAGTGCAGACAAGGAATGAACCCCATAGATAGCTGGGTGAAGTGCTCATAGACACAAGAAAGAACACGTGCAAAAGAATATGTGAAGCTGACCATTGTGGCTGGAGATTGTGGGAAGAAATATAGACAATAGGAGAATTGAAGGAGAAAGAAATAGACATTTAAGTTAGGCCATAATGCACATTTTAGATTTCATTTTGAATGCAGTGTTTTAAAAATTTTTAATTCTGAATGTTGTGAGAAATGATGATATCTGAAAATAACAGCTGGGGGAGTCTGACTAGTTAAGTGGTGACTGTAGGAGCTGAAGCCACAAACTGTACATGAGAGCAGGTTAGTGAAGGAATGCACTCGATTGGGATATATTTAGAAAGTAAAGCTGATAGAGTTACACAACAGGTAGATGTGGGCTTGAAAAAAATAAAGCAGTCAAGAACAGCTTTCATTATTAATAACTGAATGAATCAAATTTCCTACATCCAGTGTATCATAGAAAAATCAAGAGAATTCCAGAAAAAAAAAACATCCACTTCTGCTTCATGATAAAGCTTTTGACTGTGTGGATTACAACAAACAGTGGAAAATTCTTAAAGAGATGGAAATAATAGACCACCTTACCTGCCTTGTGCGAAACCTGTATGCAGGTCAAAAAGCAATAGTTAGAAGTGGACATATGACAAGCAACTGCTTCAAAAGTGGGAAAGGATTATGTTAAGGCTGTATATATTTCACCCTGATTATTTAACTTATATGCAGAGTACATCAGGCAAAATGCTAGAGTGGATGAAGCACAAGCTGAAATCAAAACTGACAGGAAAAATATCAATAACCTCACATATGCAGATGACACCACCCTTATGGCAGAAAGCACAAAGGAACTAAAGATCCTCTTGATGAAGGTGAAAGAAGACAGTGAAAGAGAATCTATGGTACTTACAAGCAGAAATGAATAGAGATATAGCTATTTTAATCTGATGTTGAATCAGTACAAAATATGTTAAAGTCACAAAACTTGTTGAAATCACCTAGGGAATGTATGGGCTTCCTTGGTGGTTCAGACAGTAAAGAATCTGCCTACAATTGAGACACTTGGGTTTTATCCCTGGGTTGGGAAGATCCCCTGGAGAAGGAAATGGCAACTCCCTCCAGTATTCTTACCTGGAGAATTCCATGGACAGAGGAGCCTGGAGGGCTACAGTTCATGAGGTCACAAAGAGTGAGACACAATATAGGGACTAACACTTTCACTTTCTTTCAGGGAATGTATGCAACTGAAGAAAGGGAGAGGTCCAAGATTATAAATACTCATGTATTCAAGTCATGGATTTAGTCAGATACGACTGAGTGACTGAACTGAGCTGAACTGAAACTAAATATTGTTTGCATACAACATGAAAACATGTCATTGAATATTCTTTTAAAGTTACTGTTTCACAAATTTTCCAGAAATTACACTGTCAGGTTTAGTTGAAACTGGTAGATAGATCACATGATAAAATCTACATCTACTCTTCTAGAAAAAGGAACATTTGATAAATATATCAAATCTATCAATATATGTATATACATAGTATGCATAGTATATACATACATATATATCTCCAAACACAGAAAGATGTAGATATATACACTATAAAACTACACATAGAGTCATTTTACATGTATGTGCATATATGATCATTTTGTTAAAAAAAGAAGTGTTCTAAAGATTTGACATAATTTCAAGTTGAAATTGACAAATAACTTGCAAAATTTTTATGGAAAAACAAAGGGCCTAGAGTAATCAAAACAATTTTTGAAAAAAGAACTAAGTTGGAAAATTCATATTATTTGATTTTGAGATTTATTAAAAAGATATATTTAAGCAAAATAATGTAGTATGGGCTTAAGAAAAGATATATAGAGAAATGAAACAGAATAGAATATCAACTTTTAACAAATGATCTAAAGTAAGTCAATAGAGAAGACTCTTGAGAGCCCCTTTGACTGCAAGGCGATCAAACCAGTCAATCCTAAAGGAAATCAGTCCTTAATATTCATTGGAAGGACTGATGTTGAAGCTGAAACTTCAATACTTTGACCACGTGATGCAAAAATTGACTCATTGGAAAAGACTGGGAAAGATTGAAGGTAGGAGAAGGGGATGACAGAGGATGAAATGATTGAATGGGCATCATCAACTTGATGGACATGAGTTTGAGCAAGTTCCAGGAGTTGGTGATGGACAGGGAAGCCTGGTGTGCTGCAGTCCATGAGGTTGCAAAGAGTCGAATACAACTGAGTGACTGAACTGAACTGGAGTCAACAGAGAAAAGATTCTGCCTATATCACTAAGTGGTGGAGCACCAGACATTTTTATGCAAATAAGTATACATTGCATAACATACAAAAATAAAGTTGAAATATGAATGAGTAAAAATCAAATTATAAAACTTCTAATGGAACCAATGGGAAATAAATTGCTTCTTTGTATTTCACAAATATTTACATATAGGATATAAAAGCATGAACCATAAGAGAAAAAAATAATAAATTAGTCTTCATCAATAAACACAAAACTTCTGCTCCTCAGAAGACAATGCTAAAAATATAATAAATGCATAAGACACAGTCTTGGGGAAAACATTAACAAAACATGCATAAGATAAAGATTTTAATTATAAAATATATAAAGAACTTGGGTAAAAATATAAACAAGCAAAAGAAGAGATACAGATAGTAAATAAGCATATGGCAAATATGCACAAAGTCATTTGCTATTGTAAAAATGATAATTAAAATCCCACTGAGATACTACCACACAGTGTTGCTGCTGCTGCTGCGTCACTTCAGTCGTGTCCGACTCTGTGTGACCCCATAGACGGAAGCCTACCTGGCTCCCCCGTCCCTGTGATTCTACAGGCAAGAACACTGGAGTGGGTTGCCATTTTCTTCTCCAATATGTTAGAATAGTATAAATTAAAGACTAGAACAAAACACACCAAGTGCTGCTAAGGATGAGAAGAAGCTGGAGTCCTCACATAATGCTGATGGGCATGCATTGCTGCTTTCACATGGCAGTGGCACAGCTGGGCAGTTGAGAGAGATGACAAAGCCTAAAACATTTGCTTTCAGGTCCTTTACAGGACAGTCAGTTTCTGCACCGCTCTTATAGTCACCATAAGAATACCAATGACACTAAATATATACTCAATTTCATCTAAGAGGAGGAACAATATTTTTTCTTCCAGAAATGTACTACTTCTTTTATTCTGTTCATTATATAAATAAAATTAATTAAAACCAATAGAACACATTAAAATTAAAAAAAATATATATATATACATACTTCTGATTTTTGTTGGTGTTGTTTTGTTTTTTGTTTTTATTTCATTTAAACTGGCCTTTGCCTTAGTACTTGACTAAGGTAGAGAGTTTTCTTTACCTCCTGGATTGAAATATTTGGGAAATGGCAATAATGCACTTTCATAGAAACAGCCCCAAAACTAACATTATGCATTGTTTGAAGAAAATACTTTCTGAGTATTTCGTACTTCAATTTAATATTGTTGTTGGAGAAAATTTTTTCTAATATTTTAAACATGAACTTTTGGTTGACAGAATTATTTTTTTAAACATGAACTCTATTCACAACTACTTTTTTTTAAACATCTTTGTATCTTCACTCTAGAGTAGCTTGAAGCTGGGGATGAATTTGCCACAATAAGGGAAATAGGGCAATATCTATAGATACCTTGGGAGGGTGCATTTCTGGTTGGGGAGAGGGTCACACAACTAGCTTAGGAGCCATGGAAACTGTGAAACATATTACAGTGAACTGGGCATTCCCCACAACAAAGACTCATCCCACCAAACTGTCAATCATGGTGAGACTGAGAAATTGTCTCAAAGGTTATGGTAGGAAACAAAGTAATTACCATTGGCAGTAACAAAATGACCCCCAAATCACTATCTCCATTTCAGCTTTTATTGTGTCTATGCCAATTTCAGTGTCCTCCCTAAAGTAAAATGATAGGAGGATGTTTACAACAGATTTCTTGTAATAGGCAATATAATAGAATGTAGCTTTAGGAAATTTTCAGCAAGTTTCAGGAAATAAAATAATTTTCCTGCTAGCAAAACTGTTTGTTAGGTTATTGCTGTTGTCATGAGTAGCACATAACGTTAAGGCTTTCATTTTTTCCAAGTTCTCTTCTTATCATGGTTTTGATGCTGTTCCATTTTATTTAAAACCCTTGTATGAACACATGACAAAGCAGTTCCAAATGTACTTGCATGACATGAAATGTGTCTTTGGCTAAGGATGATTATACAGATGTCCTGCAATTTGCATTCTTAACTAGTAAATTCATGCATTTGTAATTGAAAGGGTTTCTTTCTTCTTTTTAATTTCATGTTGTAATTGTGAGAATAAAAAAAATACAAATATTAGAATTGTGACATTAACTAATGTCTAAATTCTGTCTGTATTATTCTTTAATTTTTACAAATCTTTAGTAATGATTTTGTTTTCTACAGTAATTTTTAATTATCTGTCTTAATATTTGTACTGTCAATCTATCTTCCTAGTGAGTTAATTATATGATTGCTTTTAATTATCATTAATTATTGCAACAATTCTTATAATATTCATTATTCATACGATAAAAATGTAACATAAAAGACATTTCACTCCATTTCATTTCTCAATGATGACAATTAATAAATACCTATCAATATACCTATCATATGGGCAAATATATATTTATATTTTATGTTTTCCTATATGGTCTCATGGTTGAAAATATTTCCAATTTTTAATATTTTATGATAATGATATTTACAGATTCTTAATGATTTTATAAGTATTATAAAAAATGAGTGCAATATCATAAAAGCAATATCTACTATTATAAATTTAGGAAATGTAGATAAGAACAATTTAGATAAGCCCATCACTTAGAAAAACAAATAGATAGAAATTTACATTCATTATATAGAAGTTCAGCATAAGAAATGTCTGAGAAGGTGTTTACTAAAAATATTTTAGAAAGCTTCCAAATTTTATTTGAAAAAGTGATATGAGAATAATTTTATTAATGAAATAGTGCAAACTATAAACAAAACAGAATAATCAAAGAACTATAAAGAATTCTTGAAGTAAAAAATAAAATTGCTGAAATAATAATTCATTGGAGTAAAGCAGTGGAGCATGGGTCTCAAGAAAGTCTTCTCTTTTATTTGTTTTTCAAAATGTTTCCATGGTGCCAGGGCTTAAATTCTTTTGATCTTTCCTGACTATTCTATACATTACTTTACAAATGTACCTTAAATAAGTATCATTTAAACCAAGTCACTTAAGCTTCATAAATCATACTGTATCATCTTTACATCATTGTTGATTTTCAATTTAAATTTTCTAAATCTAAACCACTGACCTGAAGGGTTAAAGTTACTATTTTTTTGACCCCTATAACTGTCCCTCTTCTTATTCTTACTTAACATTCCTAAGAAACCATCTTTACTCTTCTTCTAGATCACAAGCTAGAACCAAGATCGCTGGTGTCAACTAAAAATATAGTCACAACCTGAAAGTGGAGAGTTGCTTTATTTGGTGAGAATTCTTAAGAATTCCAGCCTGAGAGACAGCATCTGAACTGACTCTGAGAGTACTGTTTCCCAGGAGGTGGAGGGATGAGTCGGGTTACTAGGAAGTTTGCAGCAAGGGGCAGGTAATCTGAATATATAAGGGCTTTCCTGGTGGCCCAGACGGTAAAGAATCTCCTACAACGCAGGAGACCTGGATTGGATCCCTGAGTTGGGAAGATTCTCTGGAGGAGAGCATGGCAACCCACTCCAATATTCTTGCCTGGAGAATCCCCATGAACAGAGGAGCCTGGCGGGCTACAGCCCATGGATCACAAAGAGTCAGAAGCACAGCAACCTCTGTGAATCTGAATATATAAAGATTATTATTAATTAAGAGCTTCCCAGTCGGCGCTACTGGTAAAGAACTTGCCTCCCAGTGCAGGAGACAAAAGAAACGCGGGTTCTATCCCTGGTCAGGAAGGGCATGGCAAAACACTCAGCATTTTCGCGTGGGAAATCCCATGGGCAGAGGAGCCTGGCAGGCCATAGTCCATAGGGTCACACAGAGTCAGACACAACTGAAGTGACTTAGCACTCATATTATTAATTAAAGAAAACAAAATATGTCAAATTAAGGAATTTAGCACTATTTTATATATGTCTGCAAGCAAGTGTCTGGGCTCACTAAAATCATTTCTTTCATATATGTCTCAGTTATCTGGGGTCATCATCCCGTTTCTTGATCGTTAACATTCTTAATTCCTTGTTAACTGAAGGGAATAGCAGATATGGTATATGGCTGCTGCTGCTTTCTGGCATTCTTTAAGCTCCACAGCTCTTACCTGATGACTGCCAGATAGCCCTTACTGTTCTTTCTGGCCTCAGGGATTTACATTTGGAAAGCTGAAATCCTTGAAGGCTAACTGTGACATCCTTGTTTGAGGATATGGCAGAAAACATTTCATTTCACATCTGGAGAAATAACAACAACCCAAGATATGCAGATGGTACCACTCTAATGGCAGAAAGTGAAGAGGAACTAAAGAATCTCTTGATGAGAGTGAAAGAGGAGAGTGAAAAAGCTGGCTTAAAATTCAACATTACAAAAATGAAGATCATGACTTCCGGTCCCATCACTTCATGGCAAATAGAGCAGGAGGAAAGTGGAAACAGTGACATGTTTTATTTTCTTGGGCTCCAAAATCACTGCAGATGGTGACTGAAGCCATGAAATTCAGACACTTGCACTTTGGAAGGAAAGTTATGACAAAACTACACAACATATTAAAAAGCAGAAACATCATTTTGCCAACAAAGGTAAGTATAGTTAAAGCTATGGTTTTCCCAGTAATTATGTATGGATGTGAGTTGGACCATAAAGAAAGTTGAGCACCAAAGAACTGATACTTTTGAATTATGGTTCTGGAGGAGACTCTTGAGAGTTTCTTGTGCTGCAAGGAGACAAAACCAGTAAGTCCTAAAAACTGACCCTAAACATTCATTGAAAGGACTGTTGCTGAAGCTAAATTTTCAATACTTTGGCTCCCTGATGTAAAGAGCCAACTCATTGGAAAAGACCCTAATGCTGAGAAGTATTGAAGGCAGGAGGAGAAGGGGACAACAGAGGATGAGATGGCTACATGGCATCACCGCCTCAATGGACACGGGTTTGAGCAAACTCTGGGAGATGGTGAAGGACAGGGAAGCCTGTCATGCTGCAGATCATGGGGTTGCGAAGAGTTGGACATGACTTAGTGACTGAACAATAACAGCAATCCTGTTCTGGGCTTACAGTGTGAAAATAAAATATCTCATTTTACTCTTTGCTTCTAATGTATTGGAGGGGGACTGAATAAATTATTTAATTAGAAATATTTTAGTTTTTTAGCATGAAAAATGAGGAGTTTGTGCTAGATTATCCCTAAACTTACTTGTATTTTTTGTATTTGATGAGCATATTTATGTTCCTACTTTTAAAATTCATAACTTGCATGATTTACAGTTATAATACATATTCTTTCATTTAAAACAATATTTACAATGTCTTTGCTCCTGCCAAATACATTTCTAAGTAACCACTAAGTTAATTTTTACATCAGATTTACAAATAAATTATTGTTCTTAAGTTGCACAACTTTGAAATTTTAAAACCATTGTTCTGATACAAGTCTATGCAATATGTAAATCTATTATGAATACTTCAATTTTCAAAGGTTGTACATTATGCAAACATTTTAACTCTAAGTATATTCATTAATGGTAAAAATAATGTAATTGGATTCAGATATAAAAGTAGAGGACTTGAGTTTTACATGTGGAGTTAACATTTATAATTTCAAAATGCCTAATTAGCTTGAGTAGCAAAGGTCAATGATGGTCTAACTTTTCCCATTTTCTGGGTAATTGCAGGAACATACTTTGTCTGGCAGTTTATTAGAGATGCATAGTCCAAAGTCATGACATTCAATATTTATTCTCTGATCTAAAGAGCTAGCTTATAGCATTCTTTTTTTACTTTTTTCCTTTTTGAAGCAGATGAAAAAGGGTTCTTGTTAGGTGTTTAAAGAACATCAGAGAGCTTTAACAAACAAACACTAATATGATAATCAATGATTAAACTGCATAGAGGTATCTCATGTATTTAAAATTCTGAGACCAAATTTGACATAAGAATTAAAATGGACACACACTGTCCTCTAATTATAATTAGTTCCAGGGAATATATTCATTGTATCCACTAAATTAGAATCAGATACTTATGTCTAAGAAAACTTGTCAATTTTTTTCTGCAAATCATCACTGCAATTAACACATTTATTTAATCAATTTTATCAGTAGGTGGCTCATATCGTCAAGAATGTGCCTGCAATGAGGGAGACCTGGGTTGGATCCCTGGGTTGGGAAGAGCCCCTGGAGGAGGGCATGGCAACCCACTCCAGTATTCTTGCCTGGAGAATCCCCACAGACAGAGGAGCCTGGCGAGCTACAGTCCATGGGATCACAAAGAGTTGGCCATGACTGAGAAACTAAGCAGAGCACAGCAAGCACACACTTTTACTACACCAAGGCTACCATATTTGGGAATACAAATGGCATAGTTCATTTTCTCAAGGAGTTAATAATTTATGAAGGGCTCAGGCATCTAATTGAATAATTCAGTTCAGTTCAGTTCAGTCACTCAGTTGTGTCTGACTCTGCAATCGCATGAACCGCAACATGCCAGGCCTTGCAGTCCATCACCAACTGCCGGATTCTGCCAAAACCCATGTCCATTGAGTCGGTGATGCCATTCAACCATCTAATCCTCTGTCATCCCCTTCTCCTCCTGCCTTCAATCTCTTTCAGCATCAGGGTCTTTTCAAATGAGCCAGCTCTTATTATCAGGTGGCCAAAATACTGGAGTTTCAGCTTCAACATCAGGTCCTCCAGTGAACACCCAGGACTGGTCTCCTTTAGGATGGACTCGTTGGATCTCCTTGCAGTCCAAGGGATTCTCAAGAGTCTCCTCCAACACGACAGTTCAAAAGCATCAATTCTTCGGTGCTCAGGTTTCTTTATAGTCCAACTCTCACATTCATACCTGACCACTGGTAAAACTATAGCCTTGACTAGATGGACCTTTGTTGACAGAGTGATGCCTCTGCTTTTTAATATGCTATCTAGCTTGGTCATAACTTTCCTTCCAAGGAGTAAGCATCTTTTAATTTCATGGATGCAGTCACCATCTGCAGTGATTTTGAAGCCCAGAAAAATAAAGCCATCCACTGTTTCCCTATCTATTTGCCATAAACTGATGGGACCAGATGCCATGATCTTTGTTTTTTGAATGTTGAGCTTTAAGCCATCTTTTTCACTCTCTTTCACTTTTATCAAGAGGCTCCTTAATTCCTCTTCTCTTTCTGCCATAAGGGTGGTGTCATCTGCATATCTGAGGTTACTGATATTTCTCCCAGAAATTTTGATTCCGGCACTCATGATGTACTCTGCATATAAGTTAAATAAGCAGGGTGACAATATACAGCCTTGACGTACTCCTTTTCCTATTTGGAACCAGTCTTTTGTTCCATGTCCAGTTCTAATTGTTGCCTCCTGACCTGCATACAGATTTCTCAGGAGGCAGGTCGGGTGGTCTGGTATTCCCATAATGCAAATATATAGATGAAGAAAGTAGATTAGCAATTAATGGGGGCTACAGATGGAAGTAAGAATGACCTGTACATAGGTTTCAGGGATCTTTTTAGGGTGATAGAATGTTTTAAAACTTAAGTTGATCACTCCACTCAGTAGTAAGTAATGATTACTAGAATTCATTAGATTGTGACTTAAAATGAGTGAAATTTCTGATATAAGAAATAAACTTAAGTCAAGTTGTTTTTAGGAAATAATTATTCTGGAAAGTTAATCAAAAATTAACACTGTGTTTTGTTTGGAATTAGACTATGTTTACATATTAGTTTCAGAATTGACATTTGATAATATTAAAATTTTTCTTAAACTATGATATTTCCCAGGAAATATTTATAACATTATTCCTATGAATTCACAAGTTTTTCAATTAATTCCTTGGGCTAATAGAATTACTGTTTGTTTTATTTTTGTTTGTGGTTGCCATTGTTGATGATTTTGTAAATAGAATAACTGGTTATTGATAATATAATAGGGGACTGATTGATTTTTATGTATTTTACCATCTTATCTGCATACAGTTTTCTCAAGAGGCAGGTCAGGTGGTCTGGTATTCCCATTTCTTTCAGAATTTTCCACAGTTTATTGTGATCTGCACAGTCAATGGCTATGACATAGTCAATGAAGCAGAAATAGATGCTTTTTCTGGAACTCTTTCTTTTCCAATGATCCAGCAGATGTTGGCAATTTGATCTGTGGTAATTAGAAGCAATATAAGAAGACAACTAAAGTAGGTTATGAATGGAAAGAACATGGCATTATATCAGAAAAGTGAAAAAGTGAAAGTCGCTAGAAAGGGTCCCACTCTTTGAATCCCATTAACTCTAGCTTGCCAGGCTCCTCTGTCCATGGAATTCTCCAAACAAGAATACTCGAGAGGCTACCCATTCCCTTCTCCAGGAGATCTTCCCAATGCAGGGATCGAACCCAGATCTCTCACATTGCAGGCAGATTCTTTACCGTCTGAGCCACCAGAGAAGCCTGATTGTAAAAGAGCAAAATTAAAAAAAAAAAAAAATAAGTCTTTCAAAACTTTGATTTATATTTTCATATAAAACCACAAATATATATCAGTTTTGTTTTTAAAATTTATAATTTTCTGTTACTTCATATACAGACTAAGAATGCACAAAATATTTATTATCTCAGTGTAGATTTAACATTTATTTTTTTAAAAATTTTTTAATTAATTTATTTTAATTGGAGTCTAATTACTTTACATTATTGTATTGGTTTTGCCATACATTGACATGAATCCCACCTTCTAAAAATAAATGTCATATGTGTCTGAATTTCAAATTTTGATTTTCAAAATAGTTCAAAAATTTAATATCTTTCTTCTCATTAAACTGTGCGTTGCACTGGATCCTACTATTCTGCATGAAGAGGATCAGGACTTATGCACAATTAATCTATGATGGAAGAGCGCTTTGGTCTACCTCACCTCACTAATAGTCCAGTACTGACTTATCAGCGGAGAAGACAATGGCACCCCACTCCAGTACTCTTGCCTGGAGACTTATTAATAGTAAAAATTGTATTATCTCTGTTTTTGGGAGAAAATATATTCTTCTGTTTACAATGAAAAGACACATACTTTAAGAGAGTAGACAAAGATTCAAACTTTGACCCTGACAGTGATGGGGATTATGATTCTGACAACATTCACAAAGGAACAGTGCCTCTGCTGGCAGTAATCATGAAATAAATACTTTATTATAAATAATAATTTAATTTTTATATTAATAATATATGTACTTATATATTATAAATAAATAGGCTACCATCATCTTCATCATCAGCATCATCAGTGACATTAATAATAAGCAACGCTTGCTCCCCTAATGTATGTACCAAAATCATAGTTGGTAAAAGTATGCACTTCATATTTTCTTTAAAGCAATTCCGATGAGTGCTACACATTTTACAAATGTTTAACAACTGAATCTATTATTTAAATTATATTTTGAGTGTCATTTATGCCCCACTTCAGTGGACAATTGACTTGAAGGAGATGAAAGTTAAAACCATGTATAAGAAGAGGGAATATGTAAGGAATTACACAAGAAAATTGGACCTGGGCTCCCTGGAGGAAGACATCCATTTCACTATAACCCTTCTTTTACCAAAAGGAAAATTTGTTCATTTAAATAGATCCTTTAATTTTGAAACTTTTACTATAAAATCCCTACCATGTATCCAATGGTGAACCTCAGGAAACTATTTTTTAAATCATCTTTCAATACAGTTATAGTTACTTAAGTTCTAAATTGGTAAAATTAATTTTATTAAATAATAAATATCTCTTTATTAATTTGATGTCCTCTAAGTATGATGGCTGAAGAATCGATGCTTTTGAACTGTGGTGTTGGAGAAGAGTCTTGAGAGTCCCTTATACTGCAAGGAGATCCAACCAGTCCATTCTAAAGGAGATCAATCCTGGATGTTCATTGGAGGGACTGATGCTAAAGCTGAAACTGCAATACTTTGGCCACCTCATGTGTCGAGTTGACTCACTGGAAAAGACTCTGATGCTGGGAAAGGTTGGGGGCGGGAGGAGAAGGGGACGACGGAGAATGAGATGGCTGGATGGCATCACCGACTCTGTGGACGAGTTTGAGTGTACTCCGGGAGTTGGTGATGGACAGGGAGGCCTGGAGTGCTGTAATTCATGGGGTCGCGGAGAGTCGGACACGACTGAGCGACTGAACTGAACTGAACTGAAGTATAAATTTAATTCTCTATATTGGGAAGAATTGGCTGCTTGCCATTAACGTAGCAATTTCATAATTTAGATGTATTAAGCCAACAGCAGTTGAGGAGCTTGAAAGATACAAACCTTATGCTCTGTACTTCAGACTATTAGCTATTAGAACCGAGACTCCTTTCAAAGGAGATTCAAATAAGAAAATAAATATCATGCAATATAGAGACTGCAAAATTGAAGAAAATATGACAGTATCCTTGTAGCATAATTTGAGGACACCTAGGATAAATGGGAAGTAGAAGAAAAACCTAAGGGGTAAAAGATGAAAAAAAATCTCATGTGATGTTGCCAATAAATTATTTCTAAAAATAGAATTTTGTTATGGATTACATAGGAAAATGAACTCTATGATAAGAAATTTGCATGAAAATAAAACTATGTTAGAGAAAATATACCCTAAATAGCAATAAAAGATAAAAGACTAATCTCCTTTTCCAGCTGTGATGGAGTAACAGAGATGAAATGTATTTGCTCTAAACAGCTAGAAACAAGACAGTGTAAGTAAAACAAGGGTCTTCAGATATTGGACAATAGGCTTCCCCTGACTTTCATTGCTCTGATTATCCCCCATTCAATCTGGAGGTGTTTGGACTCTAGCACATGCCGGAGGAATGCACACGAACTATGACGCTCTTTATGACTTCAGGAGATGGAGTTGCAATTCAGGAGGCCAGGAAGGCCAGAGTTAGCTTGTCATAGTACCAGAGAGAAGAAAGTTACCAGAGAGCCTGAGACCGTAGACAGATGTACTCCAGTATCCAGTACCCAGTAATCATCATAGTTCTGTGAGTCAAGTGTGAGGTTGGGAAAGAACTTCTAGAAGCAATTTCAGCAAAGATCTGGGAAGATGAAAAGCACACTTTAAAAAAACTACATGCAAGACCTGAGTTCTCCCGTGACTGAGAAGTACTAGAAATGATAACACAAGTGAAGGAGGATAAGCCAGCAAAACAGATCAAGAAGTAGCTAGCATCGAGAGAGAGAAGAGGACCTGTGAGCACAGTGCTGGTTAAACCCAATAGTTTAAAACAGCTTCTCATGCTTTTTTTTTTCAAGTTTCTATAGCATTTGGGCACAATATCAATAACCAATGAGAAACTCCCTACATCAGCACAAAAGTGATCTGCTGACATAGGAATAGAAAAAGTATTTCGTCCTGGGAGTTAATTCAATTCAGAAATCCTTTGGGTGACACTGATTTCAGTGCACTCTGTGGGGAGGAGTAAAAGCATGAGAAAGACTGCAGAATAAATCTCATGTGAAAATGAATATTATACAAGAGTGTACAGAGACATAGTTCTTTCTAAGAAATATGGCGATTAATTCCACTGGGAGTCAGAAGGTGAGGAACACTTAGGATGGCTCCTTGAAGAAATGAAGTTTTGACAGAAACCTTGAAACAAATATAAGACTTCAGCAGGATTTGGGGACGAAAGCCATTTTAAACTTAGAAAATAGTTTGTGGAAGGCCTAAAGTATAATGTTAGGGAAAATAACTCTGGTATGAGAGGAAAAGCCTTTCTCTTGGGCATCTGCACACAGCTATTACTTGATATGCTTTAAGAGAAAATGAAAGTCTTGGGGCAATGTACATGGAAATCACAAAGTGGATGAAGCCAGAATAGGAATGAATGAGAAAAAGAAAATCAATGTTGAAAAATGACTAAACAAAGGAAACAACACAAACTACAAATAGATACTATATCATATATAAGTCCCTTTTTACATCACAAGCTAAATTACTTATCTATTGTTTTAAATTACATTCCATTTATATAAAAACTCACTTGTGCATATTTTATTATGGGAAAAAAATGATTTCAAAAGTCCATGCATCATAGTGGCTCCAAAGAGACCATTTAAATACTCACACAATGTTTATTAGTGTATATCATGAGTATTTATAATTATTTAGAAGAGTATTTGTCTAAAATTAATTATGCACCTGAATAGGATAGACTTTATATTTGGATCTTTATTTGTAACCATAGTGAGTATTAAGTATTGAGAGTAATAACTTTTAGCAGATAATATAGCACTATTCTTGAAATTGATATCAAAGACAAACTGTGGGAACATTTATGGATTAAAAATGTTGTGAGTAACTTTGAGCTATTTACTTAACTGAGATTAAAGAAATAAATCAAAATTTTGTTCCACTGTTCTTCATAATATTTCATGTACTATTTGTTATAAAAGAGTTCCAACTGACTTGATATCAATTATATTTAAGCTGAAAAATAAAAGATCATGTAAAAACTTTTTCTTGTTATGAATGCACACACTCATGTGTAGTCTTTGGGTCCTCAGAGCAATATACTCAGTTGCTATAGAAACCATTTCTAGGGCAACAGGAGAAAGAAGTATGTGTCTTTCTGCTGATGGTTGTAGGTCTTAAATGAATACTAAACAAATAGTAGTGTTTCTCTTGAATATAGGTTAGCTTATCAGTTACATTTTAAATAAATTAACTGAAGACTAAATACTACAAGTTTCATGACTACATAAATAAATTAAGCTATTTTGCAATGTCATGTCTTATCTAATGAAAAGTACCAACAGCAATGGAAATAAAAACAAAAATAAACAAGTAGGACCTAATTAAACTTAAAAGCTTTTGCACAGAAAAGGAAACTATAAACACAGTGAAAAGACAACCCTCAAACTGAGAGAAAATAATAGCAAATGAAACAACTGACATAGGATTAATCTCCAAAATAAACAAGCAAATCATACAACTCAATACCAGAAAAACAACCCAATCAAAAAGTGGGAAAAAGGTCTAAACATACATTTCTCCAAAGAAATAAAGATGGCTAACAAATACATGAAAAGATTCTCAACAACGCTCATAAAAAAAAAAAAAATGCAATGAGATATCACCTCACACAGGTCAGAATGGCCATCATCAAAAAGTGTATAAACAATAAATGCTGGAGTGGAGAAAAGGGAACACTCTTGCACTGTTGGTGGGAATGTAAATTGATACAGCTGAGATAGGAGTGAGATCAAAGCCCCCCAATTAAAGTAACACCTTTTTGTTTTCCCTCCATTTATCTTATGTTTACAGTTGCTGCTCATCAATCACCACTTGCCATTTGTGATCTTGCTTGCTTGCTACATCCATGGGAACTTGGGCTGCCTGGGGAGGGGAGGGATCTGAGCCATTTGAGTGGGAAGTTTACCGTGTATGAAAGATAACCAAAACAGAGCTGGGGTGCTCAGCCTTTGGAGGCAACTCCACTGAGCCTGCACCTTTGCTGAATAAACAGTGCTATTCTGCATCTTCAAGTGTCTCTTGTCTGTTTCAGAGGCCACAATTTCTATAACATTTTCTGGTATATTGGCCGGAAACCCAACAACCAACGGAGCTGACCTCTTGCAACACCCTTATCAGGGAACTGGAGAAAGCTGCAGCTGCCAGCAGGTGACTGATGGATAGGCACTGCCCAGCGATTTGGAGGATACCCACACTCACTTAAGCCGCACCGGCCGGCCTTGGCCCACGCCAATTCCCAAGGACTCAGAAGGAGAGCAGAAGCGGGCTCCAGGACAGTACATCGTATGGATGAGTGCCCCGGGGGCATCTGCCAGAGTCAAGACACACCATAGGGCAGGAGGGGAGCCTAATCACCTCCCAGTGATTGGAGAGTCACTCAGAATAGGGTTTGTTCCTTCAGGTGGTCTGACCATTCTGGCTTGTTTAAGAGAGGAACTGTGCAGAGTGAGAGCCCACGCTCCCCTGTTTTCAGACTAGGGAGCCTGAGTGGGTCCTAACCTGCCGTTTGGTGATGGACTCATGCAGCTCAGGGTAGCACCAGTCTCTGCGGGATTTAATCCATCCTTGAAAGGCTAGTCTGGGTCGGGGCTTTACACCTACTGCCAATGCTAGTTCAGTTCAGTTGCTCAGTCGTGACCTACTCTTTGCAACCTCATGAAACACAGCATGCCAGGCCTCCCTGTCCATCACTAACTCCCGGAGTTCACTCAAACTCATGTCCATCGAGTCGGTGATGCCATCCAGCCATCTCATTCTCTGTTGTCCCATTCTCCTCCCGCTCCCAATCCCTCCCAGCATCAGAGTTTTTCCAGTGATTCAACTCGTCGCATGAGGTGGCCAAAGTATTGCAGTTTCAGTTTTAGAATCAGTCCTTCCAATGAACAACCAGGATTGATCTCCTTTAGAATGGACTGGTTGGATCTCCTTGCAGTCCAAGGGACTCTCAAGAGTCTTCTCCAGCACCACAGTTCAAAAGCATCAATTCTTCAGCGATCAGCTTTCTTCACAGTCCAAATCTCACATTCATACATGACCACGGGAAAATCCATAACCTTCACTAGATGGACCTTTATTGGAAAAGTAATGTCTCTGCTTTTTAATATACTATCTAGGTTGGTCATAACTTTCCTTCCAAAGAGTAAGCGTCTTTTAATTTCATGGCTGCAATCAGCGTCTGCAGTGATTTTGGAGCCCAAAAAAGTAAAGTCTGACACTGTTTCCACTGTTTCCCCATCTATTTCCCATGAAGTGATGGGACCAGATGCCACGATCTTTGTTTTCTGAATATTGAGCTTCAAGTCAATCTTTTCACTCTCCTCTTTCACTTTCATCAAGAGGCTTTTGAGTTCCTCTTCATTTTCTGACATAAGGGTGGTATCATCAGCATATCTGAGGTTATTGATATTTCTCCCAGCAATCTTGATTCCAGCTTGTGCTCCTTCAAGCCCAGCGTTCCTCATGATGTACTCTGCATATAAGTTAAATAAGCAAGGTGACAATATACAACCTTGACGTACTCCTTTTCCTATTTGGAACCAGTTTGTTGTTCCATGTCCAGTTCTAACTGTAGCTTCCTGACCTGCATACAGGTTTCTCAAGAAGCAGGTCAGGTGGTCTGGTCTTCCCATCTCTTTCAGAATTTTCCACATTTTATTGTGATCCATACAGTCAAAGATTTGGCATAGTCAATGAATCAGAAATAGATGTTTTTCTGGAACTCTCTTGCTTTCTCCATGATCCAGTGGATGTTGGCAATTTTATCTCTTGTTCCTCTGCCTTTTCTAAAACCTGCTTGAACATCTGGAAGTTCATGGCTCACATATTCTTGAAGCCTGTCTTGGAGAATTTTGAGCATGACTTTACTCGCGTGTGAGATGAGTGCAATTGTGTGGTAGTTTGAGCATTCTTTGGCATTGCCTTTTTTGGGGATTGGAATGAAGGCTGAGCTTTTCCAGTCCTGTGGCCACTGCTGAGTTTTCCAAATTTGCTGGCATATTGAGCGCAGCACTTTCACAGCATCATCTTTCAGGATTTGAAATAGTTCAACTGGAATTCCATCACCTTCACTAGCTTTGTTCATAGTGATGCTTTCTAAGGCTCAGTTGACTTCACATTCCAAGATATCTGGCTCTAGGTGAGTGATCACACCATCGTGATTATCTTGGTAGTGAAGATCTTTTTTGTACAGTTCTTCTGTGTATTCTTGCCACCTCTTCTTAATATCTTCTGCTTCTGTTAGGTCCGTACCATTTCTGTCCTTTATCGAGCCCATCTTTGCATGAAATGTTCCCTTTGTATCTCTAATTTTCTTGAAGAGATCTCTAGTCTTTCTGATTCTGTTGTTTTCCTCTATTTCTTTGCATTGATCGCTGAGGAAGGCTTTCTTATCTCCTTGCTATTCTTGGAACTCTACATTCAGATGCTTATATCTTTCCTTTTCTCCTTTGCTTTTCGCTTCTCTTCTTTTCACGGCTATTTGTAAAGCCTCCTCAGACAGCCATTTTGCTTAGAGGCGTTAAACCTCCTTAAAGGGTGGGGCCAGGTGGAGGATAGTCAGCACCTCCCTTTGTTTTGTTGTGCAATACCACCTCAGGTTTGGAAATTTCACCAAATGGGCCAGTTTACTTTTAAGCCCACTGTCTTAGAATGTATGGTTAAGAATTTTAACAAAGAATTCTCTGGGGGTTATGGTGTAAAGTTGAGTCTTGGAAAACTGTGATCCTTTGTACACTGGAGTGGCCCTCCTTTGGGGTCGGATGGCCCTCAGAAGGTACCTTAGACATACCCATTGACCGAGCAAGGCCTAGAGTCATAACAGGAGACCCCGACCACCCAGACCAATTCCCATATGTAGATCAGTGGTTGGACATTGCCCAGTTAAAGTCCCCTTGGTTTCGATTCTATGCCACAGGTGAGGGACAATGTAAGGTCCTAGTAGCTCAACCAAAGTAAAGGGCCTCGTGTCAAGAGAAGGAACCACCTATTCTCCAGGACTAGGCTGAAGAAATGCCTCCAGTGCCCCCACCTTACACCCCCATGAGTGCTGCACTGAGAGTAGCAGATCTGCCTTTACCAGACAGCCCACTGCCTTCCGTTTCATATCCTCCTCCTGACGCTCCTGAAGCCATTGTGCCCCCACGGCCAGCTACCCCAGAACCGACGGGTAGACACCTCTAGTCAGCTCAGGGAGCAGCTGCCTCAGCACTGCAAACACCCTTATGAAAGAGTTCAGGCAGCACTTTGCTGCTGATGGCACCCTACAAGAGGGGGAACCTGTTTTTTGCTACCAGCCTTATACCATGACTGATCTTAACTGGAAACATTGCACCCCCTCCTACTCTGAAAAGCCCCAAGCACTGGTTGATCTCTTAGAATCCATCTTCCAGACGCAACACCCCACCTGGGTAGACTACCAGCAGTTTCTCCTCACCCTATTCAGTACAGAGTAACATCAAGAGTCATGACAGAGTCTCAAAAATGGCTTCAAGCCAATGCCCCAGGGGGTCAATTAGACATGGAGAACTGGGCTTGGGACAACTTCTCAGAGGAAGAGTCTCACTGGGACCCAGATACTAAGTGGGGAAGAAACCTCCCTTGGAAGTTAGAGAGGTATTGACAGCCTCCCCTCAGGGGGTAAAGGCCAGGGCTAAGAAACCTACTAACATCACTAAGACCACTGAGGTGTTACCAAAAACAGATGAAAACCTGGCTGATTTCTATGAGAAGCTGTGTGAGGCCTTCTGGGTCTTCACCTGTTTTGATCCTGAAACACCTGAAAATTAATGGATGATAAATGCAGCCTTTGTGGGACAGGCACAATCTAACATTAAAAGAATAAATTACAGAAGTTTGAAGGGTTTGCAGGCAAAAATGCCACAGAACTGCTAGAAATAGCCAACAAACTCTTTGTCAATCACGACCAAACAGCACGCTGAGAAGCGGAAAAGAGGATGAAGCAAAAAGCCACACTCTTGGCAGTTGTCTTGTCAAAGCCTGCACCCCAAGTGTCACCACCCCATAAGGCAAGAGGCCCAGATCTGAAAAGGAGAATTCCCCTCAGCAGCGATAAGTGTGCTATTGCAAGGAAAAGGGAAACTGGAAAAATGAGTGCCTCAGTCAACCTGAGAAGAAAACCATGGAGCAGACGCACTGAGCCAGTATCAATCCAAGCTACCCAGCTAATCTTTTCGGGCTAACTGGAGTAGAATCTGACTAGACGGGACTGAGCTCTCTCCAATTGGGCCCCCGAGAGCTCATGGTCAGTGTTCAAGTAGGGGGCAATGCCATAGACTTTATGATGAACACAGGTGCGGAGCATTCAGTGGTCACCCAGCAGGGAGAACCCCTCTAGGGAAAAGAAGCCACCATCATTGGGGCCACAGGTGCCCAGACCCGCAGGTTGTTTTGTAGTCCTCAACAATGCCGACTGGGGTTCATGAGGTAGGGTACGAATTCCTCTACCTGCCCAACTGTCCCGTTCCCTTGATGTGAAGAGACCTGCTTGCTAAGGTGGGGGCCCATATTTCCTTTTCTGCTGATGAGTCAGCTCGGCTAAAGCTAGCAGGATTACCCTCCTCCTTGATGGTGCTCTTGCTGTAAGGAGAGAAGAATGGAGCCTGTATTCTTCCCCTCCAGCAGAATGGACCATTCCTCCTGAATTAGAGACTGGATACCCACTGGTTTGGGCTGAGTAAAGTCCTCCAGGTCTGGCAAAACACCATGCTCCCATCCTGATTGATCTGAAACCCAGAGCTCAGCCTGTAAAACTGCAACAGTGTCCAATTCCCCAGGAGGCCCAACTGAGAATGCAGGCTCATTTAAACAGACTACTCCAACATGGACTTCTGTTGAAGTCACTTCTGATGAAATGCCAGCCACTCTGGAGCATCCCATTACTGCCTGTGAAGAAGCCAGGAGTGCATGACTACTGTCCGGTTCAAGACTTAAGAGCTGTAAATGAGGCAACAATTACTCTGCCCCTGGCAGTGCCTAATCCATAAACCCTACTAGGATCCCTTCTGCAGCCGAATGGTTTACTTTCTTTTTTTTTTTTCTTTTTTTAACTTTTTAATCTGTGAAGAAAATCGTCCATTTTCCTTTGAAGGAACAACCCCATTTCTTATTTTAGTAAAAATAGTGTGAACTAAACATATGCGAATACCTTCTAAAAATAATAGATTTCATTTTTATTACAGTTTTAGACTTATAGAATAATTAAACAGACAGCATAAGGAATTCTATATACTCCTCTCACCCCTCACAATTTTCCCTGTTATTAATATCTTACATTAGTGTAGTACATTTGTTACAGTTAAGTGAATATTGAACATTATTCTGAACCATAACCCATCCTTTTTATCATATGTGAAATGGATCACTAGTTCAGGGTTTACTTTCTTGTACTTTAAAGATGCCTCCGGGTTGCATCTGTCAGCCCATGACTATTTGCCTTTGAGTGGGAAAACCCTCACACGGGAAACAAGGAACAGCTCACTTGGATGAGGCATCCTCAGGGGTTCAAGTACTCCCCTACTCTCTTCAGCAGAGATTTGGCTGCTGACTTACCTAAATTTCCTGGACAGGAGTTAGACTGTCCTGTTCAATACGTTGGAGACCTTCTGCTGGTGAGCACAATGCAGGCTCAATGCCTAGAAGGAACAAAAGCCCTTCTCTCTTTGTTAAAGGAAGCTGGGTACCAGGTACCAAAGAAAAAGGCACAGATCTGTAAAAGACAAGTCAGATACCTAGGTTTTGACATCACGCAGGGCCAGTGAATGCTGGGAACTGAAAGGAAACAAGCAGTTTACACCATTCCTACCCCTACTGCTCGTCGGAAGGGCCATGAGATCCTGGGAGCAACAGGATTCTGTAGGATATAGATCCCTGGATTTTCATACCTTGCCAGGCACCTATATAAGGCTTTGAAAGAAGAAAAGTCGTACCTTGAATAGGGAACTAGTCAAGAGGCAAGCATTTCAAACAATTACGGCCAAACTCTCCAAGGCTCAGATCTAGGGTTTCCTGATATAACTCGAGAGTTCAATCTCTTTGTTCATGAAAAGAATGGAATGGCCTTGAGAGTCTTGACCCAAGAATTTGGGCCCTGGTAAAGGCCGGTGGCCTGCTTGTCTATACAGATTGTCTTGGTCGCAGCTGGATGGCCACCTTTCCTCTGAGCATTAGCGGCCACTACCTTGCTAAGCGAGGGTGGCTGACAAGTTAACATTGGGGCAAAACCTAAATGTTACAGCCCCACACTCAGTTGTAATCCTGATGGGTAGTAGAGGCCACCATCAGCTCACAGATGCACAGATAACTCAGAATCAAGGGTTACTACATGAAAATCCCCTGGTAAAATAGGAAGTTATATGGACTCTAAACCCAGCTACCTTCCTATCTGACAAAGCAGGGCCCTTAGACCATGATTGCTTGGAAATACTAGTTAAGCTATTTTCTAGTAGACCAGATCTGACTGATAAGCCACTTCACAACCTAGACTTGGTCCTATATACTGATGGTTGCAGCTTCATGGAGAACAGGAAGAGGATGGCTGGGTATGCTGTGATGTCTGACTCTGAAGTGGTGGAAGCAGAGGCGCTTCCTCAGTGATGGTCAGCACAGAGAGGAGAGTTATAAGCTTTAATCGGGGCACTGGAACTCAGCTGAGAACAGCGAGCTGACATCTATACTGATTCGTGGTATGCTTTTACTACCCTACATGGAGACTTGTACAAGGAAAAAGGACTTCTTACAGCAGAAGGAAAAGGGATTAAAAACCAAGCCAAAATCCTGAAACTTCTGGAAGTAGTATGAGAACCAAAGGAGGTGGCAGTCATTCACTGCAAAGGCCACCAGAAGGGTGGTGAGTCGGTGGCCAGAGGGAGCCACCAGGCTGATGCAGTCACCAAGGAGGCCACCCAGGAGTGGACACCAGACAAACTGAAAGTCCTGCCAGCCCTGGAGAAACCGGCTGCTCCCAGGTATTCTCCCGAGGAGGAAAAATGGATAAAAAAGGAAGGTGGAACCAAGGCCAAGACAGGATGGTGGATCACACAAGACCACTGAGTCTATGTTCTGGAACGCTAGCCTGCAAGCTGGTCCACCAGCAACATGAACTGACCTATATGGTCAAGACTGCCTTAGAGACTTTGCTAGGCTGGCACTACCTCATTTCTCACATCCCAGCATTCTGTTCTGTTTCCCAGTGATGTGTAACCTGTTTACAAAATAATGCTTGCCAAGGGCCTAGTAGGCTGGCAGGTAGACAACATTGTAGACTATCTGCCTTTGAGGATATGGAAGAAGACATCACTGAAATCACCCCAAGCCAAGGATTTAGATACCTTTTGGCTTTTATCTGCATGTTTTCAGGCTGGGTGGAAGCCTTTCCTACCTGAGCTGAAAAAGCAAGAGAAGAAACCAAGACACTCCTGAAAGACATTGTCCCCAGATATGGAATGCCTCTGACTATAAGGTCGAACAATGGACTGGCGTTTGTAGCTGAGGCAGTACAACAGTTGGCAAGGGCTTTGACGATCTGGTAGAAATTGCGTACTGCCCACTGTCCCTAGAGCTCAAGGAAAGTGGAACACATGAGCTGAATCCTCAAACAAACCCTAGCAAAACTATGACAGGAGACCAGCTTATCTTGGGTAGACATGCTATCTGTGGTCTTCTTAAAGGTGAGGTTCACCCTGGGAGGAGATAGGGTTTTTGCAATTTGAAATCCTGTATAGACAACCACCCCTGTTAGTCAGCTTAAGGAGAGACACCAGAGAACTGGAGAACTTGGACTTAAATAGGCAGCTACAAGGGTTAGGATACATAATCTCTCAAATACATATATGGACAATTGATGGACTACCCGTATCCTTAGGCATAACAGTCCATTCTACCAACCAAGGGACCAAGTATGGGTAAAGGACTGGAAAAAGAAATTTTAAAACCCATGTGGAAAGGGCTCTATTATGCAATCTTAACTACCCCCACTGCTCTCAATGAGGCAGGAATAGACACTTGGATCCATTACTCCAGAGTCAAACCTGCAAGTCCGACTAGTAGCCAAGGGAAGTCGGAAACTGCCCTCAGTCTAGAGGAACTTCTGTGCCTGACCTTGCAAAGAAGGACACAACTACCCCTAAAGCCCTGCTTTGGCCACACAGAAAGCTGATCCGTCAACGCACGGCTAAAGCTTGAGGAACCAACAGGGCTGACAAGAGGTGGATGTATTGCTTTTTAATTGGGCTGGGACTCACCCTATTCATCTTACTCAGAATAGGGCTTTACTCTGTGTCTCACCTGGCATGGATTTGTATTCAAAAACTCTCCCCCTGCTTTGCCTACTTCATAATTCTTGCTTTTTGGAGTCTCCACCTACTACAATCAGCTCATATATGAAAACAGCGTATTTTTGCCTTATAGTTCTGTAAGTTGTAAAATCCCCTCCTCAACCAAGAGTCAGGATGATTGTTCTAAATGTATGGACTCTTTCTATCATGAGGGGAAATGAGTCCGAGGATCCATTTACTAAACAAACCAACTGGCCGCATGTTATAGTTCAGCTTCCTCATGCATTAGGGAAGGGAAACATTACTGGAAAGAAAAAAAATAGAGCCCACAGTGTGAATGGCCTAATGTGCTGTGGCACCCCAAATAGATGGCCTGCTGGACTCAACAGACTCATTTTTGGATGTCAAATAGAAGGGAGAAATTGGACCAGGCTAAGAAAGAAGCAGTCCAAGGAGTGGTAAAATGGTTAAAGGCCCAAGTAACCAAGTCAGACACTTGACATCAGGTTCAAAGCTGAGGTCCACTGGACTGTACAACCTGCTTCAAGCCTCTCTCAAAGATAAGTTAGAAATGCCCACTATTGGAAATAATTGTTTTATCCATCTAGCCAAAGAGGTTGCCTGGGAATTAAATGTCACTAGCTACTGGGTTTGTGGAGGGGCCCTGATGAGTGAAATATGGCCCTGAAAGGGTACTGGATTGGATGCATTTCTGCTATTTCAATGCAATCAAACAATTAGCAGGTGGGCAGGACGTCCTATTTGGAGTTGGACCCTGTCCACGGAGACAGAAGGTGAAGAGTGCCTAAGCTGGGAAGGGATAAATTATACCTGTGTTGAAGAGACAAAAGAGCCCTGGTCTATAATAATACCAGTAAGATCCTTTCATGGTGTCCAGGCGCCCAACCTAGTATTGGGCTCCCCAAAAAGGAGGGAATGGAAATCACACTTGTGTTCCCTTCAATTCCACCTCCAGGATTCTAGTGCAAAACTGTATAGGAAATCAAACTGATGTGAATCCCTTTCTTGTAATCCCAGGCATTAGCCCATATTGGAAGCATCTAAGCTCCACAAACCCAGACTTATGGCAGGCCCCAGAAGGACTATTTTGGATTTGCGGGAGAAGGGCCTATTCATGATTTCCATCCAGATGGGGAGGAACCTGCACCATAGGAATAATTCAGCCAGGTTTCTTCCTCTTACCCGACTCACAAGGGGACACACTAGGCATCCCAACCTGACAACCTGAGACATAGAGAAAAACAATCCCTCGAGATAAGGGGAAAACAAAATTGAGATGAAGATGAGTGGCCCCCACAATGGATAATCCAATATTATGGTCGGCCACACTGGCACAAGATGGACGTTGGGGATACAGGACTCCCATTTACTGAATAATCTGACTGCACACGGTACTTGAGATTATAACTAGTGAAATAACAACTGCATTGGAACTATTAGCTCACCAACAATCTCAAATGAGGACTGCCATTTATTAAAATTGATTAGCGCTATACTAGCATCTAGTCAACGCTATGGTTTTTCCAGTGGTCATGTATGGATGTGAGAGTTGAACTATAAAGAAAGCTGAGGGCAGAAGGATTGATACTTTTGAACTGTGGTGTTGGGGAAGACTCCTGAGAGTCCGTTGGACTGCAAGGAGATCCAAACAGTCCAACCTAAAGGAGATCAGTCCTAGGTGTTCATTGGAATGCCTGATGTTGAAGTTGAAACTCCAATATTTTGGCCACCTGATGTGAAGAGCTGACTCATTGGAAAAGATCCTGATGCTTGGAAAGATTGAGGGCAGGAGAAGGGGATGACAGAGGATGAGATGGTCGGATGGCATCAAAAACTCAATGCACATGGGCTTGGGTGGACTCCGTGAGTTGGTGATAGTCAGGGAGGCCTGGCGTGCTGTGGTTCATGGGGTTGCAAAGAGTTGGACATGACTGAGTGACTAAACGGAAAGGAACTGAGCTCCTAGTGGAGGACAGAGGAGTTTGTGGGAATTTCAACCAAACTGACTGCCGTGTCCAAATAGATGACAATGAAAAAACTGTGATAGACAGAGCTAAAAATATTAAGAAAATTGCCCATATTCCGGTTCAGACCTGAAAGGGATGGGATACAAATGGACTCTTTGGAGGATGGTTCCCTTGGCTGCTGCTGCTGCTAAGTCACTTCAGTCCTGTCCGATTCTGTGTGACCCCATAGACGGCAGCACACCAGGCTCCTCCGTCCCTGGGATTCTCCAGGCAAGAGCACTGGAGTGGGTTGCCATTTCCTTCTCCAATGCAGGAAAGTGAAAAGTGAGAGTGAAGTCGCTCAGTCTTGTCCGACTCTTAGCGACCCCATGGACTGAAGCCTACCAGCCTCCTGCATCCATGGGATTTTCCAGGCAAGAGTACTGGAGTGGGTTGCCAATGCCTTCTCCTCTCTTGGCTAGGGGGGCTTTAAAACAATGGTTGGTATGGTCGTAGCCATAATCTCTGGATGTCTGCTTATTCCCTGCCTCATATTCCTCCTTATCAGAGTTATAACAGGGTTCATAGAGACAGTTGTCCAACAGAGAACAGACACCCAGGTGCTGCTTTTAAAGGGACACCAGCAAGTGCCAGAAGATGATGCTCTCTGACAGCTGCAGATGCACCCTAAACATCAAGATCAGTGACTAAGATAGGAGTGAGATTAAAGTCCCCTAATTAAAGTAACAACCTTTTGCTTGCCCTTCGTTTATCTTGTGTTAATAGCTGCTGCTCATCAATCACTGCTGCTACGTCTGTGATCTTGCTTGCTTGTCCAGAGGAACTTGGGCTACCTGGAGAGGGGAGGGATCTGAGCTATTTGAGCGGGAAGTTTACAGTGTATATAAGATACCCAGAACAAAACCAGGCAGACAGCCTTTGGAGGTGACTCCTGATCCCACACCGGTGTTGAATAAACCCTGATATTCTACACCTTCAAGAGTCTCTCATCTCTTTATGACACCTTGGTTTCCATAACACAGCCTCTATGGAAGAGGACATGGAGATTCCTTTAAAAACTAGGGATAAAATCACCATATGACTCAGCAATCCCACTCCTAGGCATAAACTCTGAGGAAAACAAAATTGAAAAAGACACATTTACTCCAGTGTTCATTGTAGCCCTTTTTACAATATCTAGAACAGGAAGCAACCTAGATGTCCATCAAAAGATGGATGGATAAAGAAGTGGTGGCATATATATCAGTTCAGTTCAGTTCAGTCGCTCAGTCGTGTCCAATTATTTGCTACCCCAAGAATCGCAGCACGCCAGGCCTCCCTGTCTGTCACCAACTCCCGGAGTTTACTCACATTCATGTCCATTGAGTCGGTGATGCCATCGAACCATCTCATCCTCTGTCATCCCCTTCTCCTTCTGCCCCCCCATCCCTCTCAGAATCAGGGTCTTTTCCAATGAGTCAACTCCTTGCATGAGGTGGCCAAAGTACTGGAGTTTCAGCTTTAGCATCAGTCTTTCCAATGAACACCCAGGATCAATCTCCTTTAGAATGGACTGGTTGGCTCTTCTCGCAGTCCAAGGGACTCTCAAGAGTCTTCTCCAACACCACAGTTCAAAAGCATCAATTCTTCGGGGCTTAGCTTCCTTCACAGTCCAACTCTCACATCTTCACCACTGGAAAACCCATAGCCTTGAATAGACAGACCTTTGTTGGCAAAGTAATGTCTCTGCTTTTTAATATGCTATCTAGGTTGGTCATAACTTTCCTTCCAAGGAGTAAGCGTCTTTCAATTTCATGGCTGCAATCAGCATCTGCGGTGATTTTGGAGCCCAGAAAAATAAAATCTGACATTGTTTCTACTGTTTCCCCATCTATTTGCTATGAAGTTATGGGACCAGATGCCATGATATTAGTTTTCTGAATGTTGAGCTTTAAGCCAACTTTTTCACTCTCCTCTTTTTCTTTCATCAAGAGGCTTTTGAGTTCCTCTTCACTTTCTGCCATAAGGGTGTGTCATCTGCATATCTGAGGTTATTGATATTTCACCCAGCAATAATGTTTTCAGCTTGTGCTTCTTCCAGCCAGCATATTTCATGATGTACTCTGCATAGAAGTTAAATAAGTAGGGTGACAGTATACAGCCTTGATGTACTCCTTTTCCTGTTTGTAACCAGTTTGTTGTTCCATGTCCAGTTCTAACTGTTGCCTCCTGACCTGCATTTAGGTTTCTCTAGAGGCAGATCAGGTGGTCTGGTATTCCCATGTCTTTCAAAATTTTCCACAGTTTATTGTGATCCACACAGTCAAAAGCTTTGGCATAGTCAATAAAGCAGAAATATATATATTTTTGGAACTCTCTTGCTTTTTCGATGATCCAGCGGATGTTGGCAATTTGATCTCTGGTTCCTCTGTCTTTTCTAAAACCAGCTTGAACATCTGGAAGTTCACAGTTCATGTGTTGCTGAAGCCTGGCTTGGAGAATTTTGAGCATTACTTTACAAAAAGAAATATTACTCAATCATAAAAAAGGAATATATTAATCAGTTCTAATGAGGTAGACAAATCTAGAGCCTGTTATACAGAGTGAAGTAAGTTAGAGAAAGATAAATATCAGATACTAATATGAATATCAGATACTAAAATAAATATCAGATACTAATGCATATATATGGAATCTAGAAAGATGGTACTCATGAATTTATTTGCAGGTCAGCAATGGAGGAACAGACATAGAGAACAAACTTATGGACATGGGGCAATGGGGATAAGGAGAGGGTAAGTTGTATGGGGAGAGTAGCATGGAAACTTACAATATCATATGTAAAATAGATAACCAATGGGAATTTTCTGTATGACTCAGGTTCTCTGCAACAATCTAGAAGGGGGATGTGGAGGGATATGAGAAGGAGGCATGGGAGGAAGCTGTACCTGTGGCTGATTTTTGTCAATGTTTGACAGAAAACAATAAAACTCTGTAAAGTAATTAACATTCAATTAAAAATAGATAAATATATATTTTAAATTGATAGTATATATTTTTGTGCTTTTGAAAATTAAATAAGTATAAAATGTGGGGTGATTCCTCTGGGGTTACAAAAAATAAATACGTTTTTTTCAACCTGTTTGTGAACAATCTTATTTTATATACAGGACCTATTGGTTTTAGAAAAATTGAAGATGACTTCTTTCAAGTATAAACAATGATATTTACATACCTTCATGTAGAAATATTAAATGCAGAAAAGCACAAAATTTCACCATCTATTAAATTGCACTATCAAAATTATAAGACACAACTTTATTTTCCTTCATCATAGAAAGTTTGTTAGACTACTATAAAGAATGACAGAGGCACTAGTATCAAAAGAAGATATATTAATACAAAAAAAAACACTATAGGAAATAAAAAATTATCCAAAATCTAAGCAAAATGGTAAATTATTTAGAGAAGCTCTACCCCAAATAAAAGCATACACAGAAATCAAATGGGAAAATATAGTTTACGGTTATAATCTTAGATCAAAAAATTTGTGCACCTCAACTGAATTTTCTAAATTCTATCTAGAATTGCTTTTGCATTTGCAAAAATAGACTGAATATTCATGTCATGTTTCTTAAGCATTAAATAACTGTTCAAAAAGTAAAATATCATGGAAGCTTTGGAGAAAAAGGAAGAGAAATATGATAAGAATATAGGAATTCATGTTATTTTTACACTGGGAATATCATGTAATTCAAAGCCAAGAGTAGGGGCTAGACCCCAGACCGCATTAGTGTGTGAATGCAGGATAAGGTGTCTGTATCTCAGGAAAGAGAGGATAGACTTACATGAGCTTTAGGGAGCCCCAGATCATCAGCTACTGAATATACTTGAACTGAGGATACACACTGAAAAGTATTAGTAGGAACTAAAGGGACCTAGGGAAGGGAGAAACCTTTAGCCAAATATAATCAGAGATTTACAACTACAAGAGATGCAAGAGTGTGGTTAGGCCTAGAAATAAAATGTCAAGAGAGCAAATTAGTCAATAGTAAGTGATCAAATCAATACAGAGCATACGTCAATAAAATTCAGGACAAGCATGAAGCTGATGTTTCAGTTACTCAAAGGACCAGAAATGTTTAACTGTGGTTGAGGCAGTAGTCCAGAAACTAAACAGAGTATAGAGTTGAATTAAAAAAGCAAACATTTAGGAAGAGGTTAGCATTCAGGTGGCACTGTGACAGAAATTAATATAAGTATATTCATTCATATAATCCTAAATGTTAACTCCACAAAACTAGTGGTAGCCTCATTTAATAACAGAGACTAATCAGATAACATTTCTAAAAAGAATCAGAAAGTCACAGAATGGGAATTTTAGGATTTGTCCATCCTCTAAAATTCTGCCGTATTAGCAAGCACTGGAATTATATGACTCAAGATTTTTAAAATCTTTCTGTTTTTAGTGTGTACTTGTAGGAAGATGGTAAAACACACAAGGTGGACACCATGTGAGAAGAGAAGGCAGACACTAGTGATGCAGTTGCAAGTCAAGGAGCACCAAGGGTTTACAGCCCCTCCAGAAACAGGTGAGTAAGGGAGGACTCAGCTGAAGTTTCAGAGTAAGAGTGTGATCCTACCAACACCTTGTTTTCAGAACTCTAGGGTCCAGGACTGTGAGACAACAAATTTCTATTGTTTCAAATCACCTAGTATTTTGCAGGTGATTTGAAAAAGCACAAATCATCCTTTGTTGTAGCAGCCCTAGGAAACTAATAGCTTGTTCATCAAAATATATTTATAATTCTAGAGTTTGTGTCATATTTGCAAAATTTCAGAGTCAGTATTATCAAATCTCATCCTGGTATCTGTCTTCTTCCCTTTCCATATTTTCTAATTCTGGCATCTGTTCTCTTAATAGTTAACATTATATTCTTAGGTCTGCCTACTTCATATGGACTTCTTGCTATATACAAACACACAAGCACGTACCCAGGTCTATACACATACATACATATACACACATGTATATGTGTACTATTCTAGTTATACTATCACATAGGGCACACATAGCTTGAATTATTAAATATAATTATGAGAGAGTGTCTCCATTCAACACAAAGTCACACATGAATATACAAGATAAGCATAAGTGCAGAGCACCAAACTAATATTTCATGCCAAACGTGGTTTGTTAATGCATGACCAATGCAGAAGTCAAAGTGTCTTTCTGTGCCTCAGGGCCATCATCAAGAATGTCATTATAAATGTATCAGACTTTTACATTGTAATAGAGATATTGTTCAGTTCAGTTCAGTTCAATTCAGTTCAGTCGCTCAGTCGTGTCCGACTCTTTGTGACCCCATGAATCACAGCACGCCAGGCCTCCCTGTCCATCACCAACTCCCAGAGTTCACTCAAACTCATGTCCATCGAGTCGGTGATGCCATCCAGCCATCTCATTCTCTGTCATCCCCTTCTCTTCCTGCCCCCAATCCCTCCCAGCATCAGACTCTTTTCCAGTGAGTCAACTAGTCACATGAGGTGGCCAATGTATTGGAGTTTCTTGGCATCAATTAAAGTTGATAAAATGTCAGATATACCTATTTGTAGCATGTCTGGAAAAATTGGTTTGCCTAGTTTTTCCTTTATCTTCAGAGGTATCTTAAGACATTTTTCTCTGCTTAAAAAAACCTGATTACCAAAACAAAAAAAAAAAAAAATAAGCCAATACATCAGCAAATACTGCTGGGTTAACCTTCAAAACAGATCCAGAATCTGACCATTTCTCTGGTTTCACTGCCTATATTGAGCCAAGGGTCATTTGTCACCTGGACAAGTGCATTAGCCTCCTAACTGGTACCCTGCCTATGTCCATCCCACCCCACTCACTAATCAATACTCAGCAGTACAGCCAGAATGATCGCTCAGATCCTGTTACTGTCTTACTCAAACCTCTGGCAAGATTTTCTGTTTCACTCACAACACAAGCCCTTCTAATAACCTCGTTGTTGGAATCTGACTTTTTTCCTCTCCCCTATTATCCACCTGACTTCATCCTCTACAAGTCTTCCTCTTGCTCACTTGCTCCACCACATAGTTTCCCTTGTGTTTTTAGACAATGTCAAACAAATGGCATTAGTAACCTACACCAGTATTCTTGCCTGGAGAATCCCAAGAAGAGAGGCGACTTTACAGGCTATGCATCACAAAGAGTCAGAAACACCTTACTGACTGGGTACACAACATACATTTTATTGTGTATAACATGTTGCAGAGAAATACAGGTTTATTATACTTAGTCTTTACTATCTGTCTCTCTCTGCTGAAGTTTAAACTCTGGGAGGATAGGAGACACATTCTGTTCAGCAGTGTGTCACTCAAACCACAGAGATGAGGACATCCTCACTTAGATGTATTGGAAGTGAAACGTGGTTATTCAGGAAGAACACAAGTTACACTAATATCTATTACACTCAGATGAAGACACCATCTAGGGGTTTAAATAATACCTTAACTATTGATATTAAATGACAGTAAAGCCGCTCAGTCATGTCCAACTCTTTGTGACCCCATGGACTGTATGTAGCCTGCCAGGCACTTTCATCCATGAGATTCTCAAGGCAAGAATACTGGAGTGGGTTGCCATTTCCTTCTATAGAGGGTCTTCCGACTCAGGGATCGAACCCAGGTCTCCTTCACTTTAGGCAGACTCTTAACAGTCTGAGCCACCAAGCACTTCTATATTGACATTAAATAGCATCTCAAAATACTACCGACTGATGTTTATAAAGTGACAACTTGTCATTCTGCACCACATGCTTCAAGTATAAATAGATTTGGGAAGTAACAAAAACAGATTTGTATCCATTTCCTATGTACAAGTGACTGACAAAAGCACACAGAATGGGAAAATCTGCATCTGTGGAGAGGCAAGTGTTAATGGTTAGGTACACTCTCCGAGATGCTCTAGAACAGGGAGTCCAGAAAACACCACCACATTTATCCCACTGGTCACATGCTTCTTTCTTTTGGGAAAGGTTCTGATGAAAGAACTAGGCATGCTGGCTCTACCTATGGGCAGAAGCCCATGAGTTGCCCTACTCCAAATCTGAATCTTTTTAGCCTGCATCCCAGCCTCCACAGAGAAGGGATGACATTCCCCAGATGGCCCCACCAAGATCTATACTAGAAAGGGAGACAATCAAGGCATGAAGAATAAAAAGAGACTCACTGTCTTCATTGAATTGGTATCTTGTCCTTATAGTTCATTAGAGTTAGAGCTGGGAATTGCCAACTCCAGTTCCAATGTTTATGAGATACTTAAACTTGCCAAGGGACCTGAGCCAGGACAGTCTCCACCTGGTTCTCATATGCAAAGTTTGGAGGGAGCTAGGTTGCTGTCAGTTACTAAGCAGGTATTGAATAAATGGCAGATACTATTGTTAAAATTAGCCTTGAGACCAGGTGTTTCATCTTCATTACCATAATATCCAGAGATATCCACTGTGGGTGCTGTTTCTTGGCCAAATCATTTCCTCCCTGTGACTGATCCCTGAATGTCTTATAACACTAACCTAGGTCACAGGACTGAGTTATTTAGGTGCTCCACTTGGAACATCAAGTGTCATATTCATTCAAATCTAGTAGTGGAGCTGACTTCTGTCTCAAAATCCAGCTGTGCCGAATCCCTGCCCAACAAGAGATAGCTGTTCCCTAGACTTCACTTTCACTTTTCACTTTCACATATTGGAGAAGGAAATGGCAACCCACTCCAGTGTTCTTGCCTGGAGAATCCCAGGGACGGGGAGCCTGGTGGGCTGCTGTCTATGGGGTCACACAGAGTCGGACACGACTGAAGTGACTTAGCAACAGCAGCAGAGAGACAGCACTTCCTTAATCAAGGAATCAGCAGGATTTCCTAGAATCAAGCTCAGAAACAGACATGACTTCCCTATCTTTACGTGTCTCACCAGCAACCTAGCATCTCCTGGTGTCAAGTCACTTGATAACTAAAGGCGTGCTGATCAGAAACATTCATAATTCCCTGAGATTACTGCATACAGAGCTATTCATCTTCTTCCTTAGGGGGTCAGAAACTTCATCCATGCTTAGGGCATTTTAGGGTATTTTCCCACCCTCCAGTTTCTGAACATCCAGTTTATGTGACTCTGGTCATAGCAACCTTCACAGCTAAGACTCCCTAACTTAATATGTTGATGACAATCTTTGTGACCAGCTTTAAGATAGGTGTTTTACCAGAAACGACTCATAGATATAGACAACAGACTTATAGTTGCCAAAGTTGGGTTGGGGAGAGAGTTGGGTTGGGAATTTGGGACTAAGCAGGTGAAAACTAGTATATGTAAAATGGATAAGCAAGGATGAACACAGGTATCCTGCATTACAGGCAGATTCTTTTCCATCTGAGCCACCAGGGAAGCCCCACTGTACAGCACAGGGAACTATATTCAATATACTATAATAATGGAAAAGAATATGAAAAAGTAAATATAATTATATATTTCATTTCTGAATACAGATATTCTCACAAACTATGTAATAGAGGGCATCATAAAGAGGGACTTAGTTGTTCACTCTCTAAGTCATGTCCAGCTCTTCACAGCATCATGGACTATAGCACACCAGGCTTCCCTGCCCTTCACCATCTCCCAGAGTTTGCTCAAACTCGTGACCATTGAACCAGTGATGTCATCCAACCATCTCATCCTCTGTTGTCTCCTTCTTTTCCTGTTTTCAACATTTTCCAGAATCAGAGTCTTTTCCTGTGAATCAGTTGTTTGCATCAGGTGACCAAAGTATTAGAGCTTCAGCTTCAGCTATTAGTCCTTCCAATGAATATTCAGGACTTATTTCCTTTAGGATCGATGGGTTTGACCTACTTGCTGTCCAAGGGACTCTCAACAGTCTTCTCCAACACCACAATTTGAAAAAATCAATTCTTTGGTGCTCAGCCTTATTTACGGCCCAACTCTCACATTTGTATATGACTACTGGAAAAACCATAGCTTTGATTGGGAATATGGATTCGAAAGAGCAGAGCTGTAAAACTGTGATGGGACTGAAGAGAGTTAGTCATAAATAGGGTGGAGATAGGTGGCAGAGAAGAGCTTCAGATGATAAAATCAAGATTAACTATTGTAGCTGGAATGCTTAGAATTTTAAACTTTTTCTTACTGAAAATAAAGTTTTGCTGAAGTTTTTTAAGAAGAGGAATTTTAAAAAATCACATAAGATGATAAAAAATTAAAAGTCACTCTGAAAGTAACAGAACAGGGATCAGGAGAATGGAGACTACAATGTCTACCCAATTTTAGAGAAAATTGAAGATGTTCAAAAGAGGTGTGATAAGTTTAAACTGGAGTGACTGCAGAGAACTGAGATGAAAAACTGCTGGAGACAACTTTGTAGATAGAAGCCAGAAAGAAAAACACCAATACAATATACTAACGCATATATATGAAATTTAGAAAGATGATAATGCTAACGCTGTATACAAGGATGAACCAGAGGGATGGGATGGGGAGGGAGGTGGGAGGGGGGTTCAAGATGGGGAACATATGTACATCCGGGGCAGATTCATGTCAGTGTATGGCAAAACCAATTCAATAATGTAAAATAATTAGCCCACAATTAAAATAAATAAATTAAAAAAAAAGAAAGAATCCATAATGGTTTTGATAAACTAAAGTTTACCCTGAAGTTTGGAAATCTAGATAGATATAAATTTCATGTCCAAGGAATGAGTAAGGAGAGAAAAATATGGGTAGGGAGATGGAGGTTGCAGTTTTGGGGAGATAAAGATTTTAAGTTTTTGAGGGACTGATCAGTAAAAAAAAAAAAAAAATACAAGAGTATTTATACCTCTGCATGGGTTTGAAGCCATGAATGTAGGCGCTGTACTTTCAAAGACAAATTTCAAATAAACTAATGAGAATTGCCAAGAGTCTAAAGGGTGTGTGAAAAGGAGGAAAGAGAGAGGGGAAACAAGTAAGAAGACAGCCTGGAGAATTTTAACTGAAGAACTACATGAAACAGGCCTGGAGGAAGTGGGAAGAAAATTCCAGAATAGAGGCAGCATGGGCAGGGCTGCAGCTACAAACCAAGTACAAAATGAAAATATGGGGTCATTTGTTAAAAAAAAAAAAAAAAAAAAGTCTTATTGAAGTACTAAAATATAAAGCTTTTCCTTTGTTTTCTGTGGTCTTTCCCATCTTTTCGCAGTAGTTTTCACTTGCTGTTTAATGTCATTCCAAGAATATTTTCAATTTTTAGCTAAATTTTGACCATCCATCTTTAACTTGTGCAATGCCAGTTTAAATTCAATACAAAGGAATTTAACTCTTTAGTGACATCATTAAAATTACACACCTTATATTTCAGAGCTACTATGTTCACTTTGTTCTTGTATGCATGAATGCTAAGTCACTTCAGTTGTGTCTGACTCTTTGAAACACTTTGGACTGTAGCCCACAAGGCTTCTCTGTCCATGGGATTCTACAGGCAAGAACATGGGAGTGGGTTTCCATGGTCTCCTCCAGGGGATCTTCCCTACCGGGGATTTAACTTGTGTCTCTTATGTCTCCTTCATTGAGTTCTTTACCACTAGTGCCACCTGGAAGCCCACGTTTTGTTCTTAGTATTAGTTAACTCTGAATACTGAAGGAAACTAACTCAACTGCTTTTATTACATGCCTTAGAAGATGCATATTCTAACAGCACTTTGGAAGCTGATGGGTGCCACAGTATAAAATCAGCCATCGAAAATATGTAAACAAATGAGTAAGACTGTGTTCCAGCAAAATTCCTTACAAAAACAGTCGGCCAGGCCAGGTTTGACCTGCAAGCCATACTTTCAATCTCTGTTCTATGCAATTAATTTTCTACATGCTGCTGAGATGGTATTCAACAATAAAGATGAAAGTGTTTTGAAACCAAAGAACTGTAACAGGCATAAAAAATGTGTTATTAAATTGCTATATTCACTCTACTATATTTTGTATATGGTGTCAATGATACAATTTATGGTAATGACTAGTGAGAATAACATGCAAATAATGAATGCTCCTGAAAGCTGCAAACTAGCACAACACAAAAAACAAAGGTCATTTATTTGTGGAAGATGATGGGAGATGCACAGGGAAGAAAATGTCAGAATGTTACTTCTGAATTTATTACCACCCTGAATTTATTACTGAAACCTGTTGAGTTTCAGCAGATACCGTTTAACCTGGAGGAAAACCAGAGGTGTTCATTACAGAATGAATCCTAGGTGGAATTTGTTTTATAAATAGCAAGTGAATTAGAATAAAAGTGACTATTAGAAACCACAACAAAAACTTCTATCTCTGTGTAAATGCTTCCCAGCTCCCAGGACTGGGGTCTCCCCTGCAGTGACAACTGGGGAAGTGCAGTAGTAGGTTTCACCTGTCAGTTACATGTGCCTGTCTCCTCTGGTTCTTGATAGTTTTCACCAAAGGAAAGCTTTTTCCTCTAAATTTGCTGGCTTAGGAAATATAAACATAAGAATTAGTTATTTGCAAACCCTACAGTAAAAACGTGATTTAAAATTTGCCAAGAAATAGAAACGAGAAACAGTTAACAATAGCTTTAAAAGGTGTAATTCATATCTGAGCACTTCTGAAAGAGAAAAACAAATACCATATTTTAAGGCACATATGTGGAATCTATCAAAATGGTACAGATGAACCTGTTTTCAAAGCAAGAAAAGAAACACAGACATAGGGAATGGACATGTGGACACAGGAGGAAGGGGAGGTTGCACAAATTGGGAGATTAGGACTGAAATATGTACACTAAAGGAGATAGCTAGTGGGAAGATGCTGAATAGAGCAGGGAATTCAGTTCAGTGCTCTTCAATGACTTAGAAGGAGAATGAGGGGTGGGAAGGAGGTATATATGCATACATATAGCTGATTCAGTTCATTGTAAAACAGAAACTAACACAGCATTGTAAACTGATCATATTCTAACAAAAATTTTAAAGGTGTAATTCATACCTGAGAACTTCTGGGTCAAATAGACAAACAAATAAAAAATTATAGCAGTATCTGGTACCTGTCACAAAGTAGTCAGTCAGTAAACATCTGAATATTCAATAAAACCATGTGATTAAGACTATTTCATTTTTTCCCCAATTTCACTAAAATGAAAAAATGCAGCATTCATGTGACTAATGGTTTCACCCTATACATGGTAATTCAAATTAAGAAGTGCAAGGCATGTTTAAATATTATGAATACATAATATTTCTATGCTATTTCAGAGGTATATATGACCATTTTTTTCAGTTGACTCCATTGTCACTATAATAATGTTAATAAACAATTATTTTTCCATAAATATTTTCCTCATGATTCTTATAAAAATTAGATCATTTTAATCTAATGTGAATGAAGTAATTAAATATATTTTCTAAAATGTTATTTTAACTCTTTATACACAAACATTTGCAAAAGCATATTTTATCATTAGTATAAAATATATAAGTATAAAATTTTCAGAACATAAAAGCCATATTAAAAGTAACATTACTATTTTGAAAGAATCTAATGCACACACATGTGTAGTATCCATGTGCTACACATTTTGCAAATGTGTTGAATATGCATATGTATACATATACATACACACTTCCACTTATCACTTCCACCAATAAGTGAAGCAGGTTTTTATGTCAACATCTATTTACTACAACCACCACTTTAGGATACATGCTTGGGTGCATATTCAGTGCATGCAGTCATTCAGTTGTTTCCCCATGGACTGTAACCCACAGTCTCTTCTGACCATTGGACTCTCCAGGCAAGAATACTGGAGTTGGTGGCATTTCCTCCTTCAGGGGATCTTCCGGGCATGGGGATCAAACCCACATCTCCTGAATCTCTTACATTGGCAAGTGGATTCTTTTTCACTGAGCCACCTGGGAATCCATTCTTCAGGACACAGCTGTTTTCAAATATTTATAATTTTAATAAGATTTTAGTATCAAAATTTGGGTATATCAATAATAACTCAATATGCCAGCAAATTTGGAAAACAGCGCTGGCCACAGGACTGGAAAAGGTCAGTTTTATTTCCAATCCCAAAGAAAGACAGGGTCAAATAATATTCAAATTATCACACAGTTGCACTCATTTCACTCCAGTACTCTTGCCTGGAAAATCCCATGGACGGAGGAGCCTGGTAGGCTGCAGTCCATGGGGTCGGCAAGAGTCAGAGGTGACTGAGCGATTTCACTTTCATGCATTGGAGAAGGAAATGACAATTCACTCCAGTGTTATTGCCTGGAGAATCACAGGGACAGCTGAGCCTGGTGGGCTGCCGTCTATGGGGTTGCACAGAGTCACTGACGTGACTTAGCAGCCACAGCAGGGGCTAGAAAGGTAATGCTCAAAATCCTTCAAGCTAGGCTTCAACAGTACGTGAACCAAGAACTTCCAGATAAACAAGCTGGAATTAGAAAAGGCAGGGGAACAAGAAATCAAGTTTCTAACATCCGTTGGATAATAGAAAAAGCAAGAGAATTCCGGAAAAACATCTGCTTCATTGACTATGCTAAAGCCTTTGATTTTTTGGAGCACGACAAACTGTGAAAAATTCTTAAAGAGATCAAAGTACCAGACCACTTTACCTGCCTCCTACAAAACCTGTATGCAGGTCAAGAAGCAACAGTTATAACCAAACATGGAACAACGGACTGGTTCAAAATTGGGAAAGGAGCACGTCAAGGCTGTATATTCTCACCCTGTTTAACTTCTGTCTAGAGTACATCATAGGAAACAATAGACTGGATGAAGCACAAGATGGAATTAAGATTGCCAGAAGAATTATCAATAACCTCAGATATGCAGATGACAACACTGTAATGGCAGAAAGCAAAGAGGAATTGGAACCTCTTGATGAAGGTGAAAGAGGAGAATAAAAAGCTGGCTTAAAATTCAACATTTAAAAAATTAAGATCATGGCATCCAGTCCCATCACTTTATGGCAAACGGGTTGGGGGGAGGAAACAGTGACAGATTTTATTTTCTTGGGCTCCAAAATCACTGAGGATGGTGACTGAAACCATGCAATTAGAAGTCACTTACTCCTTGTAAGAAAAGCTATCACAAACCTACACAGCATATTACAAAGCAGAGACATCACTTTGCTGACAAAGGTTCATATAGTCACAGCTATGGTTTTTTAGTAGTCACGTCCGGATGTGAGAGTTGAACCAGAGAGAAGGCTGAGCACAGAAGAATGTATGCTTTTGACCTGTGGTGCTGGTGAAGACTCTTAGTTGGCAAGGAGATCAATGGTCAGTCAATCCGAAAGGAAATCAAACCTGAATATTCATTGGAAGGACTGATGCTGAAGCTGGAGCTCCAATACTTTGGTCACCTGATGTGAACAGCCAACTCACTGGAAAAGACACTGATGTTGGAAAAGATTGAAGGCAGAAAGAGAACTGACAACAGAGGATGAGACTGTTGGATGGCATCACTGACTCAGTGGACATGAGTTTGAGCAAACTCCAGGAGATGGTGAAGGACAGGGAAGCCTGGTGTGCTACAGTCCATGTTGTCACAAAGAGTCAGATACAACTAAGCAACTGAAAAACAACAGGAATAACTTTCTAAAGTTGAAATTGGTATTTTAAAGCTTAAGAATTTCTGGTGGCAAGTAATCCTCTGAAAATATTGTTCACATTTACTTTCCCCCCAAAGAGTAGAGAATCTTCACTAATCATAGTATTACAATGAAAAATAAACATAAAAATGGCAAACAGATAACATTGGTTTCATTCTAAATTTGCCATCTTCTGTTTCTTTTGATTTTGAAATGCATTTATATTATTTGTTTATAGCAAATTGTTTTACTATTCCAATGGTCAGTTTCTTCACTTTAACTTGGCAAAATGTTTTAGAGTAATAGGTCTATCTTAGCAGGCAATATGGTTTTGCACATACCTGTTTTAACTATGTTTATGACCATTTCTGACTTAGAAGAGTATTCATTTTAGTTATACTTTTGCTCAGTCATGTCCGACTCTTTGCAACTCCATGAACTATACAATCCATGGAATTCTTCAAGACAGAATGCTGGAGTGGGTAGCTGTTCTCTTCTCCAGAGGATCTTCCCAACCCAGGGATCAAACCCAGGTCTCCTGCATTGCAATCAGATTCTTTACCAGCTGAGCTACCAGGGAAGCCCCAATTATAAATATTCTCACTACCAACATTTTATTTATAGTTTTCTATTTTTTCCTCTAGATTAAAAATTTCAAGTTAGAAATCAAAGAAATATTGTTTTATTTAGATTATTTAATGTTTTATTTTGTAATTGTATCTAATTAATATTCATAGAATTTATTTCCATGTAAATACAGAGGAAGAATTTTCAAAATAGCAGAACATATCAAAAAATTTAGTAAGTATTAAAATCTTTTATTGATTAAAATTCCTCCTTTTTATATAAGTCTATAGCTAGTATAAATATCTGGACTTTTATTTGATTTCTTTTTATCTGAATCCCTGTAATAACATTATAACTTATGTTTATACATTATAAGCAAGTTATCTCATTGTCATTTTTTTTCAACATTTCTCTTCCTACTCTCCTCCACTTAAAAAATGAATTGATCAAGGTCCAATGATTATTTCATTTGAATTTGTCTGAAGCTGCTTTATACTTTTAAGATATAATGTCTATATAATACTAAGTGCTCACACTTCTGAGTCCTCAAACAAAGGTATTATTTCTTTATTTATATACTTGTAAGGTATTCAACAAATTTGAACTTTTAAACTTCTCTATAGTAATAAGCAGAAATAGTTTGATTTGGGGGTTATTTAAATAATCAATGTTCCTATTAGATTTTCTAAATAAAATAAGAATAAATATGTGCATGTAAGGCATTTTGATTAGTTTACAAGTTTAATGGAACTACTGCTTATCTTTCAACTTTAAGAATGGGAATAAATATTGTTGTGAGCTATTTATTATGTTTGTTAATAATAACATATACCAAAAAGATCTGGACATAATATAAATCTCTTAGAACAGAAAAATAAAAAGAAAAGTAAACATTCTCTAAACATTCTCAGTAAAGTTTAAATTGGGTGTCTATTTCTTTTACTTAATAATATGGTAAACTATATGATTAAATGCCTTCGTCTAACTCATACTTTTATTCCTGGAGAAAAATATCTTTTTTGCCATTTTCTAGAATTTTATTAATACTGCACTGGATTTTTTAACTTGAAATGTTACAAGTATGAATGAGACAAATGGAATTCATGCAAACTTTTCATTTTGTGCTATTTTGGTTACTCAGTGGTATCAGAGAATATTTGGATCAGCTCTGGTTGTTCTCCTTTATATTCTTCCCAACTGGTAGAAAATGTTCCTTTTTTTTTTTTCTCCTAAACTTCATTTTCTTCATGAGTTACACCAAACCACAAAGACTTGATTTGTTTAGCGGATGGCTGAACACATCATTCATTCAGCATAACAGAGCTGTCACTGGATGGCAGAACAGCAACCACACATGTCAAAAGTCACACCATACTCTAGGAAGCACATTAGTGGAGAGTGTACCTTGATATTTTACTGATCACAAGAAGATGCTTGGGATATCTTCTTTTTTGTCTCAGCAACCCAGTGAAATGTGAGGAATCCAGAGCAAGGGAACCCAGAATTACAGGTTCTCTGCCTTTTATACTTTCTAGTATGGGAATAGCATGGAAGGGAGGAAACAGCAGTACCTGACGGATCACTTAAAAACATACAAGGAATTCCCCCTGTATCAGCTACAGTCCTTCCATACTCTGGCAGTGTCATAAAACCTACTCAAGGTTTTAGCACTGCAGGCTATTCTACTGTGGCCCACTCATCATTTCTTTACATGAAAATATTAGACCAGATGTTTTTTTTCTAATTTATTTATTTTAATTGGAGGCTAATTACTTTACATTATTGCATTGGTTTTGCCATACATTGACATGAATCTGCCCCAGGTGTACATGTGTTTCCCATCTTGAAGCTCCCTCCACCTCCCTCCCCATCCCATCCCTCTGGTTCATCCCAGTACACCAGCCCCGAGCATCCTGTATCATGCATCGAACCTGGACTGGCGATGCATTTCACATATGATAATGTACATCTTTCAATGTCATTCTCCCAAATCATCCCACCCTCGCCCTCTCCCACAGAGTCCAAAAGACTTTTCTATACATCTGTGTCTCTTTTGCTGTGTCGTATACAGGGTTATCATTGTCATCTTTCTAAATTCCATATATATGTGTTAGTATACTGTATTGGTGTTTTTCTTTCTGGCTTACTTCACTCTGTATAATAGGCTCCAGTTTCATCCACCTCATTAGAACCAATTCAAATCTATTCTTTTTAATTGCTGAGTAGTACTCCATTGTGCATATGTACCAAAACTTTCTTATCCATTTGTCTGCAGATGGACATGTAGGTTACTTCCATGTCCTGGCTATCATAAACAGTGCTGCGATGAACATTGGAGTACATGTGTCTCTTTCAATTCTGGTTTGCTCGATGTGTATGCCCAGGAGTACGATTGCTGGGTCATATGGCAGTTCTATGTCCAGTTTTTTAAGGAATTTCCACACTGGGTGTGATCAACAGAGACAAGAGAAGAGTGAGCTTGTGTCTACACCTTCTGGGCTTCTCCCACTAGTTTGCCTTGGCCTGCCTCTCTTCTCCTCCTAAGGGTCATAGCTCTACATTGACAGCTATGCTCCATAGTTTCTGGGTTCTTTTAGCTGTTCATTCCTTTCCCATTCAGGCCTATGGGCAATGATGACATTCTGCTGATACTAGTCCCTGTAAACCATACTATTCCTTATTGTTTCCATAGAATTTACCCATGTATTTTTAAATTATCTTTTCGTTAAACTCTCCCCAAGTACTAAATTGGAGTGTGCTAACTTTTCCTTTATTTGACTATGATCAATACAATGGGTAACATATTAGAAAATGCCAGCATGCCTTGGAAATGATTGATTATCATGTCCAAAATGATTAGTGAAGTGATGGAAACTACATGGAAACTAGGAGAATGGATTTGGCCAAAGCCATCACAGAATGCGTGCAGATGGAATGGATGAGCAAAACAGACCATGAAAAGATTTTGCTGGTAAAGGGCAAACCTAGGATTTGATTTCCTGGAAATGTGGAATTTGTATCCTGATTGTCCAGATAATCAGAGGTGTCATTGGGTATTGCAGAGAGGATGTGTAACTCAGCTACATTTACTAAGAACCTTGTATGTGAGAAATGATGTTAGGCTTTGTCAATGAGTCAAAAGCTATACAACCACATACCATCTTGTAAAAGTACAAGGAAGATGTTATATTTAAATTCATAATTAAACATGTTATTTTTAGAAATTTTTAAAGAAAATCATATCATATTGGACATAACAAATATAATAATTTGGTCATTCATATTTCTGAGTTGTCAGTCATAATGTACACACCAAAAAGCTTTAAAATATTAATGCAGTATGCATTTCTTCTGAAGCATACACAAAAACCCATACATATGTACACACAAAACCAATAAATCTCTCACTGAAGGAAAATTAACTGCCATGATTACACTTGAAATTCCACAAGATAGAACTTGTTTTAAAAATAATTTTAAAAAATCCTTTTTTAAAATACAACTTCCCATACTTTTTTTTTTTTGCATGCTTCCCAACTTTCAGCTTCATAGTAACTTACAAAGGTAGAGATTAGTAATTTCTAAAGTACTTTGAACTAAGAACAGTTATCTATGAAAAGTGGCTTTTCATTAAAGATTTCAAAACTCTGAATTCAAATTCCCATATGAAATACTATCATTTTTCAATCACTCTATGGTATTTTCATTAAAGGATATAAAATTAATTTGTATTCTGAATTATTTATACAATGAAAGTATCACAGCTTTGCATTAAAAATTATAAACTACACCATGTAGGATGGGAAAACCCAGTAAAGTTCCCTTGATTTTTTTCATCTTTCCAGTTAAAAAAAAAAAAATACCAGCACTGTAGAAAATGTTCGAAAGTGTATGTTATATTGTGTTCAATCCAACAAAGAAACTATTTTGAGATTTCTAAACTTTGAAAGATCCATTGTAAAGAATTGAAATAGTTCAGTCTGTGATTGCTTGCCAGTGGTATAGCCATCTCCAACATACCCCTGCATTGATCTGGGGGCCTTTGAGGCAGTAGGTTAAGAATAACCACCTGTGACAGGCACAACAGAAGGGAGCATCTCCCCTGAACTGGCTGCTTCCCTGATTACAAGAAGATGTTTAGAGCACCTGTGACCGCAACAGGCTCTTTCTTCTCTGTGGAAAAGAAAGTCATTTCTGAAAGTTTACTGAACTAAAACTGAGAAACTCACCAGAGATCCTCAGTTGATGAGGTGCCGGAACAGACTCTGGGGAAGACAAAATAACAGATGTGGCGATAGAAAGCCTCTGGCTTGTTGCAGGAGATCCCTGACCATTCTCACTAGGCTATAGCTCCCATCTGGATCATTCTGAAGAAGGTATGGCTTCTTCTTTCAAATCAGATGTTAAGGTAAGATAACCTGTAAAATACTTCCAATCTGGCATAAGTTCAGACATGGAGACAGAAGTCAGTATTGGAAGTGAATGAGTTGCTGAAACTGTAAAAAACGTTACAGGAGAGGTTACTTCTGAAAAATCAGACATAGAGTCTATGTGTCGTGACAGGTTGTTTTTTGAGGTCATTTGAATGCAAGATTCAGGATGAATGTCTAAGTTGATTTCAAAATCTAGAGAACCGTCCCTTGAGCGAGGTTTGAAGTGGGTATAAGACCCTTCATGCTCTTGCATGTCAAATAACTTTTCTTGATTTAGCGTGTTAGTGGGACCCAAAGTTATACCACACCATCCTATTTTCAGTAGTATTTAAAATGTTTTCTGACACTGAAGGATCATCAGTAGTCAGCTTTGAAGTCAAATCAGAATACATCAGGTCTGAAGGGACAGTTTGGGAAGGCATAATGAGTGAACACATCTTATTCAAACATAAATTAACATCCAAATTACTGGATAGGGTAATGTATTCTTCTAAGGGTGAGAGTAAAACTCTTCTTTCTATACTCTGTTTAGAAGGAAATAAAGATGACAGCACTGTGATTGCCACTGAAGGTGTGATTTCAGCAGCAGAAGGAAACAAATGCCCAAAAGTGATAGTCTGAGTTCCCATTAGTGTGAACCAGCTGGCTAATACCACTGAATTCATCCAGAATGTCTCATAAAAGTGGGACTGTTTGCTATGCAAAACTTGATCTGAGAATTCTTCAGAGGATTTTATTTCAGTCACAGAGAATATTCCACATGTTTAGCTTAATTCACTTAGAGAATCAGCAGCCTGTGGTTTGATGTTTGTGAGTCTCTCATTGCTGGATAATGACAGCTTGATTTTCACTGGGAGTGGAGGCTTGCGTGGTGAACATGTGCAGAGCTGATGAGCTTAAAACGACTACCTGTTTGGATGTAATTACCTGAGCAGGGGAAATGGGAGACTTCAAGGAGCTCAGCAGTCTCCAGGACTCTCTTCTTGAAGTTAACGAAACAGCTGAATATTCTTCAGTATTCTCTTGAGTCCCAGGAGAGACGACTGGAGGTGCACTTGGGAAAGAGGTTCTGAGCTGGAATCCATGGGAGAGTAATGAGTGTCTGTTTAACTCAACATCAGCCCCAGGAATGCCACTTATTACTGAACTCATTGTGGTAGCAGACACGGCAGCAGTCTGGGAGCTCACAGATAAAAAAGATTGTGTAGGAAAAATAAAATCAGCTATTAAAGGAGGAGATGATAAACAGGGCACTCTCTTCCCTATCAGGCAAAAGGAGTCCAGGTTCACCCACCTGTCTTCGGACGCGCATACATGATACAGATGTTTGGCCCCTGACAATCTGTGCTGGGTCCTAAACACCAAAATTCAAAAACTGAGAAGAGGAGACATCTGCGGAAAAAGGAAGACAGTGTTTCGCTGAAAGCTCTCCGGTGGAAATAAAATATTCGAGTAAATAGCTTTCTGAGGATGTGCCAATATTTAATGCTGCCAAACCAGTGGTTGGGAGAACATTGTGCCAGAAAATGCTTGTCTGTTTTAGACCTTCAGAGAGGAAAAGGCAGGAAGGAAAGAAGGAAAAGAAGAAAGAGAGGGGAAAAAGAGAAGAAACAAAGAAGAAAATGAAATAAGTCCTGGGATGAAATTTCTGCAAATTACAACTGCCACTTTATTATACCCATTATGTATATGCAGACAAATGTACACAGTGTGCTTAGTCATTCAGTCTTGTCTGATTCTTTGCCACCTTTTGGATTGTAGCCCGCCAGGCTCCTCAGTCCTTGGGATTCTCTAGGCAAGAATACCTGAGTGGGTTGCCATGGGAGAGCAGGGGGCTTCCTGACACAGAAACCAAAACTGCATCTCCTGTGTATCCTGCATTGTGGGTGTGTTCTTTATCCGCTGAGCCACCTGGGAAGCCCACTTGTAGACAAACATGCCTCTGTAAACCATATTTCTAATACAAGCATATGAAGAGGCTTAGCAGCTTCACAAACTGTATGCAGAGCCCTATTATTCCTACCCCCAGGAGCGATCACACTCAGAACAGATGGTGTTCTTTAAAATAACAGATTTGTTCCAAACTAACATCTATTTCTGCTTTATTGACTATGCCAAATTCTTTGACTGTGTGGATCACAATAAACTGTGGAAAATTCTGAAAGAATGGGAATACCAGACCACCTGACCTGTCTCTTGAGAAACCTATATGCAGGTCAGGAAGCAACAGTTAGAACTGGACATGGAACAACAGACTGGTTCCAAGTAGGAAAAGGAGTATGTCAAGGCTGTATATTGTCACCCTGCTTATTTAACTTCTATGCAGAGTACATCATGAGAAACGCTGGGATGGAAGAAGCACAAGTGGGTATCGAGATTGCTGGAAGAAATATCAATAACCTCAGATATGCAGATGACACCACCGTTATGGATGAAAGTGAAGAACTAAAGGTCCTCTTGATGAAAGTGAAAGAGGAGAGTGAAAAGGTTGGCTTAATGCTCAACGTTCAGAAAACTAAGATCATGGCATCTGGTCCAATCATTTCATGGCAAATAGATGGGGAAACAGTGGCTGACATTATTTTTCTGCACTCCAAAATCACTTCTGATGGTGATTGCAGCCATGAAATTAAGAGATGCTTGCTCCTTTGCTCCTTGGAATGAAACTTACTATGACCAATCTAGATAGGATATTAAAAAGCAGAGACATTACTTTGCCAACCAAGGTCCGTCTAGTCAAGGCTATGGTTTTATCAGTGATCATGTATGGATGTGAGAGTTGGACTATAAAGAAAGCTGAGCACCAAAGAATTGATGCTTTTGAACTGTGGTGTTGGAGAAGACTCTTGAGAGTCCCTTGGAGAGTTTCAACCAGTCCATCCTAAAGGAGACCAGTCCTGAGAGTTCATTGGAAGGACTGATGCTGAAGCTGAAACTCCAATACTTTGGCCACCTGATGCGAAGAGTTGACTCATTTGAAAAGATCCTGATGCTAGGAAAGATTGAAGGCAGGAGGAAATGGGGATGACAGAGGATGAGACTGTTGGATGGTATCACCGACTCAATGGACCTGTGTTTGGGTAGACTCTGGGAGTTGGTGATGGACAGGGAGGCCTGGCGTTCTGCAGTTCATGGGGTTGCAAAGAGTCATACATGACTGAGCAACTGAACTGAACTGAACTGAAAGGACACCTGTGACGTATAAACATGAAAGTCCACAACTCTTTGTTATTAAAAGAAAAAAAGAGGATTTCAGCTAGTGAGTTAGAAATTTCATTTTATTTTCTAAGTGGGCAAAATATATTTTCTATTAGATATTTTAAAATAATTCTCTAAAAGAACAGACATTTTATAGAGAAAATATGATGTGGTCTGCCTTTATGCTTATCATTTCCAATAGGTTTTAAACATTATTTTTAAGCAAAGAATACCAGAGTTGGACTGTGAAGAAAGCTGATCGCCGAAGAATCGATGCTTTTGAACTGTGGTGTTGGAGAAGACTCTTGAGAGTCCCTTATACTGCAAGGAGATCCAACCAGTCCATTCTAAAGGAGATCAATCCTGGATGTTCATTGGAGGGACTGATGCTAAAGCTGAAGCTCCAATACTTTGGCCACCTCATGCGACGAGTTGACTCACTGGAAAAGACTCTGATGCTGGGAAAGGTTGGGGGCGGGAGGAGAAGGGGACGACGGAGAATGAGATGGCTGGATGGCATCACCGACTCTGTGGACATGAGTTTGAGTGTACTCCGGGAGTTGGTGATGGACAGGGAGGCCTGGCGTGCTGTGATTCATGGGGTCGCGGAGAGTCGGACACGACTGAGCGACTGAACTGAACTGAACTGAACCTTGTTAAAGGCTGTAATTCTCATTCTAATTATCCTGAGTATCAAGAAATACTTTGGTTCAAATTGATTCTAATGAGGTGGATGAAACTGAATCCTATTATACAGAGTGAAGTAAGCCAGAAAGAAAAACACCAATACAGTATACTAACGCATATATGGGGCTTCCCTGGTGGCTCAGAGGTTAGAGCGTCTGCCTCCAATGCGGGAGACCTGGGTTCGATCCCTGGGTCGGGAAGATACCCTGGAGAAGGAAACGGTAACCCACTGCATTATTCTTGCCTAGAGAATCCCATGGACGGAGAAGCCTGGTAGGCTACAGTCCACGGGGTCGCATAGAGTCGGACACGACTGAGCAATGGAACGAACGGAGTGGAACACATATATATGGAATTTAGAAAGAAGCAAATGATAACCCTGTATACGAGACAGCAAAAGAGACACAGATGTATAGAACAGTCTTTGGGACTCTGGGATTGGTGAGGGTGGGATGATTTGGGAGAATGGCATTGAAACATGTATGTTGTCATGCTCGGGGCTGGTGTGCGGGGATGACCCAGAGGGAGAATAAAGGGAGGAGGCAGGTGGGAGGGGGGTTCAGGAAGGGGAACTCATGTACACCCGGGGTGGATTCATGTCAATGTATGACAAAACCAACCAATATAATATTGTAAAATAATTAGCCTCCAATAAAAAAAAAAAAAAAGGCGGAACAAAAAAGAAATACTTTGGAATTAAGAACGCAATATATTTACAATATGACGTCATTTAATTTTCTAAATTAAAGGAAACATGTCAAAAAACTTACAATAAGAAAATTGTATTTTTAAAAATTTGAGTGTTTTTATGATAAATTGATAGGAATATAAGTTTACATATAATAAATCAGAGAATGTTAAATAGAATCATAATGAGGCAAGCAGTAGAGACCTTTTAAATAAGTTTTCAGTTCAGTTCAGTCGCTCAGTCGTGTCCAACTCTTTCCGATCCCATGAGTCACAGCACGCCAGGCCTCCCTGTCCATCACCAACTCCCAGAGTTCACTCAGACTCATATCCATTGAGTCAGTGATGCCATCCAGCCATCTCATTCTCTGTCATCCCTTTCTCCTCCTGCCCCACTGACAGTTAAATCAAAATGAGGTGGAACTGTGGTCCAGTTATCTATCAAAATATCAAAATAAGGACTATTAACTAACATTTTTTGCACTGTTTCAGAAACAGTATTTATTTTGCAAAGGCTAGCAATATTTTAAAAACTTAAAACGTGACTCATAACCAGCAAAAATTCTAAGATAAGTATACAGCTCTGAAAAGTCATGTGTCTCAGAAAAATAAATATTGAAATAAGTCAGAAATATGTTTCAATCCATAACTTTTTTCAAATTCAAACTTCTTTCTACCTTACTCTCATCTATTTACCTTGACCAGCTGGAGAAGTGTTAATTAAAGTCCAGAGGTGAGTAGTCCTGGCAGGTGGGAACTACTGAAGCGGGCTCTGGTTATGATCATGTGGACTCTGTTCTTTGAGAGCTGGGAGTCAAACAGATGATTCTCCATATCTCATTACCACAAAGGAGCCCAATGGAGAAGGTCTGCAAATGACAATGGCCATAGTCAAGCTCATAGTTTCTTTGTCCCTGAGAATTGTTAGTTTTGTGAGCCATTTGTGTTTTTATATTAATTTGCTGAAATCATCATCTTATTGTGATGGAATCTCTATACCAAATTTTGTGTATGTTTCAAAATTAATTCAATTCTTCAAATTTTAGTTCGGCTTGACTAAATGCCTAAATATAGTTCTAGATTCCTCTCAAATACTGCTTGCCATTTGCTTTAAGGATATGTTTTTCCAATGAGGAATCTGTTATGTATGGTACTCAATAAAAGCTCTGTTACACTCATGGAGGATTAAAGTCAATGTATGGCAAAATCAATACAATATTGTAAAGTAAAATTAATTAGTTAAGTAATTATTTAAAAAACCTCTGTTACATATTCTACACTTTTCTGTTCTAAATGTCAAATTTATTTGGAAACAAATATAAAGCACACTTTGTACAATAGATAATTTGAAGAATTTTTCTTGTGTTTTTCTGAATCCTTTTAATCTGAATTTGGTTACAATGTAACCAAAGTTCCTTTTCTTAGTTTCTGAATAGAATATTTCTGCCATGTACTTATAAAATAATTTACATATAAATAAATCATTTTTTTGTCTTTTATTTTTTTTAATTGGAGGCTAATTATTTTACAATATTATATTGGTTGGTTTTGCCATACATTGACATGAATCTGCCCCGGGTGTACATGAGTTCCCCTTCCTGAAGCCCCCTCCCACCTCCCTCCTCCCCTATCTTCCCTCTGGGTCATCCCCGCACACCAACCCCGAGCATCCTGTAACATGCATCGACCCTGAACTGGCGATTTGTTTCACATATGATAATATACATGTTTCAATGCCATTCTCCCAAATCACCCCACCCTCACTCTCTCCCACAGAGTCCCAAAGACTGTTCTATACATCTGTGTCTCTTTTGCTGTCTCGTACACAGGGTTATCATTTGCATCTTTCTAAATTCCATATATATGCGTTAGTATACTGTATTGGTGTTTTTCTTTGGCTTACTTCACCCTGTATAATAGGCTCTAGTTTCATCCACCTCATTAGAACTAGGAGATAGTGTTGCTCTACATGCATAAACAAGTGTAAATTGATCAGGGTTTCTCCTTCAAAATTACTTTAAAAGTAGTTATACTATTTGAATATACTATTTTGATTTTGGGAAAATAAGTGCCTGTTTCCTAACACTAAAGACATTCATAGGTAGCCTTACTTTCCTTCTCCAGTATTTCTCCTCCATTTGGTCTAATTTTTTCAAAATATAAATTTTGTTTTAGTTATTTTTTTGTTTGCTTCACAGTTATGTATTCTGTATGCACTTTCAATTCACCCATTGAAGTATTTAAAGGTCAAAGATCAGTGTTATAGAACTACCTTAAAAATCTAACATGTAGAAAACAGTGAAAAGTGAAGCTAAAAGTGATAGAAGAAACAACAAGAAAACCATATTATGATTCTGCACTTTCAAGACCAAGAGATTATCTGTTTCTCTACTCAAGGTTAAGAAGCAAGCTCTAGAAGGACTTCACAAATTAATGAAAATGCACACAAAACTAGGATAAAAAACCTGAATGCATTAGATCGAAACATGTTAAACTAGGTTTTTGAATGCTCAACAACATCAGACTAAGAAATTGCCAGAAGAATGATCTTGAATACTTGATGTTCACTGATATGTTATCTGAAATTATCTACTTATTAAACAACTTAACACTAGCATATCGACTTTTATCTGTATGGTTCTCATATGTTCTCTAACAGTGTTGGCTATTACATTGTTGATGTGTTAATACATTCATCTTCCAGGTAACAACTTGGTCCAGTGGCCAGGAAGCCATGGTTCCTTTTTCCTATGTTGCATGCCTAGGCTCTTGTACTGTTTTTAGAGTTTAACTCTCAAAGCTAAATTTACTTTCCCAATTTCCAGCTTGATAGGAAGCATTATCTTATATTTCCAAGTATTAATACTGGCAACTTTAAAAATCATATTTCAATGTTATTTTTTTTAACATTTTATATTCTCATCTTTTTAAAAAATTTTTATTGGAGGCTAATTATTTTACAATATTATATTGGTTGGTTTTGCCATACATTGACATGAATCTTATAAATAGATTTTAATTGCTTGAACTTCCTCTCTGTTTATACACACACATACATACACACTTGTCAACATAATTAGTCTTAGAGAAACTTCTATATTTTCCTTAGTTAAATCTGAAACTTTGTAGGGAAGCTCATTACATTCACTAAATCTATTTTCTTTTCCTCTTGGATTATATGTCTTCATCACTCTGTGGCTTTGTAGGATCATGTAACTTACTTCTAATCAAGGAAATGTGAATGTACCATGTGTGATTCTCCAGCCTCTCCCACTGTATGTTGACCTCTGAAGACACATAGATTAAAGATGGGAGTCACAAAAAGGAAGTGGTCCAAGTTCCTAAGGACCTACTTAAAGGAGAACATCTGAATATCTTCATGTGAATGGAAAATACATGTACATTATATTTTTAATCTGGAAACATTTTGGAGGTTATTGTTATAGCAGCTAGAATTTTAATCCTTAGTACATCAAGTGTTATCTCACCTGGTCTTTCTGAAAATTTTCTATATTAGTTACAAGAAAATTAAATTTAAATATCAATTCATAAATTATTGAACATTTCTATTTCCATAACTGATACAATGAAAGATATAGCATTTCAAGTATTTAGCTGTGCTCTAATTCAGTAAGCATTTAATTCTGTGTATTTCTTTCTTACCTTCATGGTTACCATAGTAAATTATTTGGCCAATACAATTTCATTCACTATTTCATTCATTCATTAAACATGTATTGAGTGCTTAACATTATATGTTTTATTCACTGATATTTATTGAAACTTAATATGTGTCAGAAGCAGAATATATCAGGAACAGGTGGCAAGATTACAGAGAAGAAAGATGCAAAAGATAACTTAACGATCCAGATAAACATGATGGTGTGATCACTAACCTAGAGCCAGACATCCTGGAGTGTGAAGTTAAGTGGGTCTTAGGAAGCATAACTACCAACAAAGCTAGTGGATGTGATTGAATTGCAGCTGAGCTATTTCAAATCCTAAAAGATGATGTTAAAATATTGCACTCAATATGCCAGCAAATTTCTAAAACTCAGCGGTGGCCACAAGACTGGAAAAGGTCAGTTTTCATTCCAATTCCAAAGAAAGGCAATGTCAAAGAATGTTCAAACTACCGCACAGTTGCACTCATCTCACACCCTAGCAAAGTAATGCTCAAAATTCTCCAAGCTAGGCTTCAACAGTACATGAACCAAGAACTTCAAGATGTTCAAACTGCATTTAGAAAAGGTAGAGGAACCAAAGATAAAATTGCTAGTGTCCTTTGAATCATAGACCAAACAAGAGAATTCCAGAAAAAAATCTGCTTCATTAACTACACTAAACTCTTTGACTGTGTAGATCACAACAAACTGTGGAAAATTCTTAAAGAGATGGGGATACCAGACCACCTTACCTGCCTCCTGAGAAACCTGTATGTAGGTCAAGAAGAAACAGTTAGAACTGGACTTGGACCAATGGACTTGTTCCAAGCTGAACAGTGTGTTAATCTCTCAGTCATGTCAGACTCTTTGTGACCCCATGGACTGTAGCCAACCAGGTTCCTCCATCCATGGAATTCTCCAGTCAAGAATACTGGAGTGGGTTGTTACTTCCTTCTCCAGAGGAATCTTCCTGACCCAGGGATTGAACCCAGGTCTTCCACATAGTGGGCAGACTCTTTACTGACTGAGCCCCCAGCCACAAAATTGGAAAAGGAGTACATCAAGGCTCTATATTGCTATCCTGCTTATTTAACTTATATGCAGAGTATATTATGCAAAATGCTGCGTTGGAGGAAGCGCCAGCTAGAATCAAAATTTTAGGGAGAAATATCAGTAACCTCAGATATAAAGATGGCACCACCCTAAAGGCAGGAAAGCAAAGAGTAACTAAAGAGTCTTTTGATGAAGCTGAAGGAAGAGAGTAAAAAAACAGGTTTAAAACTCAGCATTCAGAAAATGAAGATCATGGCATCTGGTCCAATTATTTCATGCCAAATAGATGCGCAACAATGAAACAGTGACAGATTTTATTTTTTTGGGCTCCAAAGTCACTGCAGATGGTAATTGCAGCCATGAAATTAAAAGACACTTGTTCCTTGGAAGAAAAGCTATGACAAACCTAGACAGTATATTAAAAAGCAGAGGTATTACTTTGCTGACAAAGGTCTGTGTAGTCAAAGCTATTGTTTTTCCAGTAGTCATGTGTGGATATGAGAGTTGAACTGTAAAGAAGTCTGAGCGCCTAAGAATTGATGCTTTCAAACTATGGTGTTGGAGAAGACTCTTTGGACTGCAAGGAGATTCGAACCAATCAATCCTAAAGAACATCAGTCCTAAATATTCATTTGAAGGACTGATGCTGAAGCTGAAGCTCAGTACTTTGGCCACCTCACGAGAAGAGCTGACTCATTGGAAAAGACCCTGATGCTGGGGAAGATCGAAAGCAAGAGAAACAGGGGTTGACAGAGGGTGAGATGGTTGGATGGCATCACCGACTCAATGGACATGGGTTTGAGCAGGCGCCAGGTGTTGGTGATGGACAGGGAGGCCTGTTGTGCTTCAGTCCACGGAGTCACAAAGTCGGACACGACTGAGTGACTGAACAACAAATATGTATCAAGATGATCATAATTTCTACAAAATTTCATGGCTTTAAAAATATATTTTTAAATTTCTGAACCTATATTTAAGTAAAAATAGGAAATGGGACTTTTTGATCCAAAGCTTTATGAGAATATGGTTATCAACACTTTAATGGACATTGTGTAGCTCTGTAGTCTTTGTTCAACAAATACTTATTGTTCAATTTCTAAGTGACAGTGACTTTTTTAAGTGCTGAGAATGAGCTACTCAACAAGATTGGCAAAGTTTCTCCTGTCACGTAGCTCGTATTTTAGTAAAAGAATCATAACTAGTTAATTAATACAAACTGTTAATAGTAATGGTTGATTGAAACACACGATTTTGCCAGATAAATAACAAGGACAAACAGGGAGGATGTTTTGGACTTGTGATCAGGAAAGTATCCTCTGATCAAGAATCTGAATTAATGAATCAGTAAATATCTCAGGAAAGAGTATTTAAGGTGAAAAGAAGGCCCTAAGACAGAAACAAACTTTGTATATTTGAGCAACAGCACGATGAGCAGTATAGATTACAAGGATAAGTGAAGACCATTGGTGTATGGAATTCAAGTCATCCACATAGCCAGGAGAGAGATTGTTCAAGATGGTTTACTAGTTTATTTGTTCTAAATTTGCTGTTAATTCTGAAAGTGATGGGAAACCATTGGAATATTTACTATTTAGAGTAGAATCAGGATATAATTTGATTTATAAAAAGATTATGTTAATGCTACATAGATACTATACTCTAAGGGAGTTTGGAGCAGGGAAAGAATGGAAACTGAGACACCTGTTGGAGCTAGTGGTAGTCTTGGTGAGAAAAAGAAATAGACTGGTTTGAAGTGAAAGTAATGGTAGACAGTAAGGGTATTTTCAGGAGAGACTTGGGAAGCAGAGCCTGTATGATATGCTAATATACTGATGTCAGGAGTGAGAAGAGAAGGTTCATAAATTATTCCTAGGTTTCTGTTCCTATTAAACAGCTGAGTAGAGGTGCCACTTATTAATTTGAGGAACACTGGTGGAGACCAGTTAGGAAATGGGGATTTCTATTTAAATATTTTAAATTTGAGAAATTTATTAGCTATCCAAATATGGAGGTAGAGTAGGAAACGAAATAATTGCCTCTCCTAAGGCGGAATTATTCTTATATCATTTCTGTTAATTAAGAAAGTATGACTTGAAAGAGACAGTAGCCCTTCTCCTAACTCTTGCTAGTCATAAAGTGAGAGATTCACATAGCCAGGATTCACAGGTAGGCAGTGATGAGCTAGAACCCATATTTACAATTACTACACTGTATTGTTACCTCCTGTTACATTCTCAACATTTGCTATGAAAAGTTCTACCCTATAGCTGATTTTTTTTTAGATTAAAAAAATAAAATAAAACATTCTTCTACTCAGGCTGTTTAACAAACACCATTTTCAATTAAATTTAATGATCACAAACATGTTTTAAGAATCTGGGTGAAACATTGCATATTACTGAAATGAGTTTACAATCCAGTGGATCATATTCCTTTCCTTGTTTTTGTTTCTGTTCAGTCCCTAAGTCATGTCCGACTGTTTGTGACCCCATGGACTGCAGAAGGCCAGGCACCCCTCTCTTTCACTGTCTCCCAGAGTTTGCTCAAATTCATGCACATTGAGTCAGTGATTCTATCTAACCATCTCATCTTCTGCCATTCCCTTCTTCTTGTGCCTTCAGTCTTTCTCAACATCAGTCTTTTCCAGTGTGTCAGCTCTTCATATTAGGAGGCCAAAATAATGGAACTTCAGCTTCAGTGCTTCCAATGAATATTCCAGGTTTATTTCCTTTAGGATTGATGACTTGATCTTGCAGTTGAAGCATTGCAGTCCAAATTTTACACTTGACAATGCAATATTGTGCTCCATTCTTATTTTCTACTTAAAATGATGAGTATGTAATATTGCAAACTACAACAATTCCAGTGGTCACAATCAGTTTTGTATCAAATAACTCTGTGGATTAATCTACTTTCATCAGAATTGGTGGACAAAATTTACTCTATAAAGCTTACTATTAAAATAATAGTTTAAAATTTCCCAAAGCTATTGAAATATATATTATTAATATGTCACTGTTGACATAGCAAATTGTGTATAGAATTTGTGGACACCGGTGCAAATAAAAGTGTAAATTCCCTTGTTGAGGAAATCGTTAAGTATGCAAATCAGCAGCAGTAGAACATTAAATAGTGGGGGGTGGACAGGGATGGGTTCTTCTAATGACAGGGTCTTCTGCAACTGACAGATCATATAGTCATGATGGCAGCCTGCTTATATATACTAATTTCACCAGAATATAACACTGGATTTACCCACTTGCGGCTTGTTGCTCTTTGAAAATTTCTTCTGGATAATATTTGGCTTATTAAAATGAAATATGTTTTTGATAATCAGAAGAAGCAATTCAGATTATTTGTATGGTATCATGTTCTTCTATCATTTCTTTGTATAAAGTAGAGGATCCAAGATAAAGTAACCAAGCAAATAAGTTTCTAAGTAAGTCAGCCTGGACATGTGTCCTCAAACTTACAACCAGCCAGCAGGCATCAGTGAACTGAATGCTCCTAATGGCAGAAAATGAGCCTGGAATTAGATTTTCACCCGGTCTTTGGAGAAGAACTTAGCCCAGCCAATAAACTGATCTCAGGCTGACAATTGACCTACAGAGCTATAGCTACTAGATGGAAGTTGTCTTGTCGCTGAATTTGTAATAATTTGTTCTGCAGCCATGGAAAACTAATGCATTGTCCCACCAGCCTCAACACAGTAAACACCAGGACATGGGTCCGGTACAGTTCTGGAGATGTGCTCACCCTGTCAGTTGGCATGTTAGGGTTACCAGGTGGTGGGTTTTGTAATGTTTGTTTGAGTCGGTCCTGCGTCTTTGTGCTCTCTGATCCCCTTCTCCCCACTCCCCTCTCAGGCTTTGTGAGGAGTCCAGCCCACTGCAGGCTGCGCTTCCTGGCTTACTAGTCAACTGGGTTCTACCAAGGGGAGGTACCAGGGTCCTAGGAGAGTGTGGGAGGAAGAGTGAAACTGAAGGCATCTCCATGCCTCTCCTTTGTGCAGGTGGTGACTCAGACACCATGCCTGCCCCTCCACTCCCATGCCTCCATCCCCAGACATCCTGTGCCCATGGGCCCTGCCTTTCCCATCCTGTCTGCAATGGCTTCATGTTGTGGCTAATCTCTGCTTGCCTCACTATCTTCTTGGATCTCTCAGCTCTTCCCTCACCTCTGCAATTAGTTCCCTCTATTATAAATGCTAGCGGTGCTTCCTGTTTCTTTTTTTTTTCCTGGTTAAGACACTAACTTATTCAGTGTTGCTGTCCTATGGAGGATAAGAGACAGTTATCTAACGTGACTGGGAAATGGAAGGTAGAGTGGGTGTCAATCTGAAAGCAAGGATGACATTTTAAAGATTGATATGATTCACCCATAATAAAAAAAAATACTATCTTAATGATTAGAGATCAAGAGTTAAGAATACTTTGGTGTAAAATATGTAATATTCACATAATTTTGGGTTACAATCTATAGGGTTTCACAGAGTCAGACATGACTAAAGTGACTTAGTATGCACACACACAGTTATATCACTGGGTTAAACATTTTCATTTCTAACTTTTTAAAAATGTGGGAGAGGGCGAGGGTAGGTTGGTTTGGGAGAATGGCATTGAAACATGTATATTATCATATGTGAAACAAATCACCAGTCCAGGTTCGATGCATGATATAGGATGCTCGAGGCTGGTGCACTGGGATGAACCAGAGGGATGGAATGGGGAGGGAGGTGGGAGGGGGGTTCAAGATGGGGAACACATGTACACCCGGGGCAGATTCATGTCAATGTATGGCAAAACCAATACAATAATGTAAAGTAATTAGCCTCCAATTCAAATAAGTTTTTAAAACATTTCTACATAAAATCAATATATATAGCCCATATTCTAATCAGAATTGTTAATTATATGACAGTTTGCTTCTCTTTGCCAGTAAAATAATCATTTCTCTATGCAGTAGACTGCTTTTGTCCCCCTTTCCCTTTAATGGCCAGGGTTAGAATAATCTCTGGCTAGTAAAATTTCATTGGAAAAAACTAAAAGTTAACATTTTCTGAAGAGACATCTTTATCTAACTGCTTTGTCTCTTCACGTCCCCTTTTCTAGACACACACTCTGAAAGACATATGGGCCAAATCTCACACATTCCATTCTTTCTTCTAGCCATTCTAATCAGACTATCGGTCATCATATCACTAAAAACGTTATTGTAAATTCCAAGAAATACAATCATATTCTTAAATTCAAAGCACAATTTGAGGTATTCATTTGATTCAAACTCTCATTAGTATTTAACTGAACTGACCACTATCTTCTGAAACACTTGGTTTTTCCCATACTTCCTACCCCATTTGCTACTCCTGTTTCCTATCTTGAATTCTTCTCTTTTTTCTGGCTTTTCTGTAATTCCTTGGAGCTTTATCTTCAATATTTTATCCTTTTTTCCCCCTGCATTGTCCTCTAAAACACTTCCTTCTGTTCAAAAAACCATAAGGCTCTCTGTGCGTTGATGCATCTCCAAACTATATCTGCACTTCATAATTCTTGCAATACGTTCTTATATAACCAATGACTTGTTTAGCATCATTATTTTAATATCTCATGGGGACTTAATATTTAACAAGTACAGTGCTATGTGTTGAACACCTTGTTCTAACATATTCCTATGATTCTTTCTACTCAGGAAAGGTATTGCCATCATTCTGTTGTTTAGTGTCATGTCTTGATAACTTTTCTGTAGTATATTTAAAATGTAGTCTTATCTCTCAGTTTGCTTTGCTAAAATCATAGGTCAAGCCACCATCTCATGCAATAAATACAATAGTCTATTTGATGTCTTCATTCATACTTTTCACACCCTTCCAGCCCCTTCTAAACAGAATAGCAAGGATGTTTTAAGCATCTAACTAAGATCACATCTCTCTATTAAATTTTTAAAAATATCTTCCCATTCATGAGATAAGGTTCACATTGTCTGTTTTTACTACTTCGTATGGGACAAAGTCTTTTCTTTCTCTTGGCCTGTAATACATATGTTAACACTCCTGACAGCATGTCCAACTCTCACTCTTACCTTGGATGGTTTCTTCTCATTATCAGATCGTAATCTGTGTGCCCTCCTTAGAGAGATCCCTGTCATCTGCTTCAATTTTATCTCACTGCAGCTTATTCTTTTCCTTCAAAACTCTGCTGCTGCTGCTAAGTCGCTTCAATCATGTCCAACTCTGTGCGACCATGGATGGCAGCCCATCTGGCTCCTCTGTCCACAGTATTCTCCACGCAAGAATACTAAGTGCAGTTTAAATTTTACGTTCATATATTTTGATCACTGTGTGTTTTCTGCAAAATGGCTGTCTGAGGAGGCCTTACAAATAGCTGTGAAAAGAAGAGAAGCGAAAAGCAAAGGAGGAAAGGAAAGATATGAGCATCTGAATGCAGAGTTCCAAGGAATAGCAAGGAGAGATAAGAAAGCCGTCCTCCGTGATAAATGAAAAGAAATAGAGGAAAACAACAGAATAGGAAAAACAAGAGATCTCTTCAAGAAAATTAGAGATTCCAAGGGAACATTTCATGCAAAGATGGGCTCGATAAAGGACAGGAATGATATGGACCTAACAGAAGCAGAAGAAATTAAGAAGAAGTGTAAGAATACACAGAAGAGCTGTACATAAAAGATCTTCACGACCAAGATAGTCACAATAACGTGATCACTGACCTAGAGCCAAACATCTTGGAATGTGAAGTCAAGTGGGCCTTGGAAAGCATCACTACGAACAAAGCTAGTGAAGGTGATGGAATTCCAGTTGAGCTATTTCAAATCTTGAAAGATGATGCTGTGAAAGTGCTGCACTCAATATGCCAGCAAATTTGGAAAACTCAGCAGTGGCCACAGGACTGGAAAAGGTCAGTCTTCATTCCAATCCCAAAGAAAGGCAATGCCAAAGAATGCTCAAACTACTGCACAATTGCACTCATCTCACACGCTAGTAAAGTCATGCTCAAAATTCTCCAAGCCAGGCTTCAGCAATATGTGAACTGTGAACTTCCAGATGTTCAAGCAGATTTTAGAAAAGGCAGAGGCACCAGAGATCAATTTGCCAACATCCGCTGGATCATGGAGAAAGCAAGAGAGTTCCAGAAAAACATCTATTTCTGCTTCATTGACTATGCCAAAGCCTTTGACTGTGTAGATCACAAGAAACTGTGGAAAATTCTGAAAGAGATGGGAATACCAGACCACCTGACCTGCCTCTTGAGAAACCTGTATGCTGGTCAGGAAGCAACAGTCAGAACTGTACATGGAACAACCGACTGGTTCCAAATAGGAAAAGGAGTGTGTCAAGGCTGTATATTGTCACCTTGCTTATTTAACTTATATGCAGAGTACATCATGAGGAACGCTGGGCTGGAAGAAGCACAGGCTGGAATCAAGATTGCTGGGAGAAATATCAATAACCTCAGATATGCAGATGATACTACCCTTATGGCAGAAAGTGAAGAGGAACTCAAAAGCCTCTTGATGAAAGTGAAAGAGGAGAGTGAAAAGGTTGGCTTGAAGCTCAACATTCAGAAAACAAAGATCATGGCATCTGGTCCCATCACTTCATGGGAAATAGATGGAAAAACAGTGGAAACAATGTCAGACTTTATTTTTTTGGGCTCCAAAATCACTGCGGATGCTGATTGCAGCCATGAAATTAAAAGACGCTTACTCCTTGGAAGGAAAGTTATGACCAACCTTGATAATATATTAAAAAGCAGAGACATTACTTTGCCAACCAAGGTCCGTCTAGTCAAGGCAATGGTTTTTCCCGTGGTCATGTATGGATGTGAGAGTTGGACTGTGAAGAAAGCTGATCGCCAAAGAATTGATGCTTTTGAACTGTGGTGCTGGGGAAGAGTCTTGATAGTCCCTTGTACCGCAAGGAGATCCAACCAGTCCATTCTAAGGGAGGTCGATCCTGGGTGTTCATTGGAAGCACTGATGCTAAAGCTGAAACTCCAATAATTTGGCCACCTCATGCGACAAGTTGATTCACTGGAAAAGACTCTGATGCTGGGAAGGGTTGGGGGCGGGAGGAGAAGGGGACGACGGAGAATGAGATGGCTGGATGGCATCACCGACTCTGTAGACATGAGTTTGAGTGAACTCCGAGAGTTGGTGATGGACAGGGAGGCCTGGCGTGCTGTGATTCATGGGGTCGCGGATAGTCGGACACGACTGAGCGACTGAACTGAATTGAACTGATGGGCACCATTATGTGGTGTTCTGTTCCACCCAAGCTCTTCTCAGCACAGTGCCGGTTGGCGTGTAGCCAACCAGTGTTTATTGAACGAATATATAAAAAATTAATAATAATATTTTCAGAATTGTCTCCATACATTAAGCACTTGATCTTGCAAAATATGTCTACCCACAACTTGTATAATTGATGTTTGAAACAAATAATCCTTCACATATCTTATGTAAAAAGAAACATTGGCAGCCAAATAGAATTTAGTAGATACTGGTCTTGAATACAAGGGGGTAGGGTGGTTAAATTTCCTCTGAGAAATAAGGGTCTGAACCTAGTGAATAGTCTGTCTTGAGACCAGAATCTACAGATGAAAAAGTACAGCTGGTACTATTCCACTTTCCCATTGAGTCTTCCTTACTTGAGAAAAATAATTTCTCCCTCTCCAAGGGTCTCTTGTTGAAGAATACTTGCTGCTGCTATACAGAGATGGGCTAGGAAGAATGGGTAAATTCTTTGATTTTAAGAACTGAAGAGTTGAATGACATCAAAGTCACTTAGCATTCCTTCCATCACACTTAAGCATGTGTGAGGTAACTCCTGGGCTTTGGATACTGAAAACAATAGAGCCCCGGGTGAGTTTTATGGGTGTTCATATGTCCTAGGGGAGGAGAAAATGGCAACCCACTCCAGTATTCTTGCCTAGAGAGTTCCATGGGCATAAGAGCCTGGCAGCCCGCAGGCCACAGGGTTGCAAAGAATCAGACACGACTGAGGAACTGAGTACAGCAAATCCCAGATGGGTCTAACTGTTGGCAGAAGGACAGACAACATCATTGCCTCCTGTTCTGGTGGAATGTATGCCAGTCATCTTTTGAAATAAACTCTAAGCAAGTCATTCCTCAGCATGGGAAAATCTTTAGTGAATTACTACTTTTCCTAGGAAAAAGCAAATACAATTAGCCTAGCACACAAAGCCACTGTCATTTCTCAAAACTTATTCTAATTTCTTACCACAATTTCATGTATGTTAGGCTAATTCCATTTTCACTTACATTTTTTTCCATCCTAAATTCCATTTTGCCACATAGTCCCACCTTGAACTAAGGTAATCTAGGTAGCAAATGTTTTTGTTCATTTCAGTATTCTCTTAAAAATATTTTCTCATTAGATTCTTCTGAGTTCCTTAATTATCTTTTTTTTTTTTAAATAGAGTTGAGCCTTGAACAATGTTGGGGTTTGGGGTCATGACCTTCCACACAGTAAAAAATCTGTTTATCACATATCGATTTATCTTTTTCAGGGGTTCTGTATCCTCTGATCCAACAAACTGCAGAGCATGTAGTGTTATGGGATTTACTACAGAAAAAAAAATAAATAAATAAACTAAAAACCTCCCTGTATAAGTAGATCTAGGCAGTTTAAACATATGTTGCTCTGCTCAAGGGTCCACAGTACATCACTACTGTGTTCTCACAAAATATTGGGCAGATCTTAAATATTACCTGTCTTACTGTGATGATTGTTTGACATATTTGGAACTCCCTGTAGTATATAGCTTTTTAAGGGCAAAAATACTCCCTATATCTGGTTCTGTGTGTGAGATTTGTTGTTGTTGTTCAGTCATTTGGTCATGCGCAACTCTTTGCAAAACCATGGAGTACAGGCCAGGCTTCCCTGTCCTTCATCATCTCCAGGAGTTTGCTGAAACTCAATTCGATTGAGTTTATAATTCCATCCAACCATCTTGTCCTATCTCATCCCCTTTTCCTCCTGCGTTCAATATTTCCCAGCATCAGGGTCTTTTCTAACGAGTCACATCTGATGGCCAAATATTGGAGTTTCAGCTTCAGCATCAGTCTTTCCAATGAATATTCAGGTTTGATTCTCTTTAGGATTGAATGGTTTGATCTCCTTGCAGTCCATCCATGGGACTCTTGAGAGTCTTCTCCAACTCCACAGTTTGAAACTGTCAGTTCTTCGGTGCTCACCTTTCTTTATGGTTCAACTCTCACACCCATAAATACTACTGGACAACGCATAAATTTGAATACACAGACCTGTGTCAGCAAAGTGAAGTCTCTGTTCTTTAATATGCTGTCTATGTTTATCATAGATTTACTTCCAAGGAGCAAGTGTCTTTTAATTTCATGGCTACAGTAACAATCTACAGTGATTTTGGAGCCCAAGAAAATAGTCTGTCACTGTTTCCATTGTCCCTCCGTCTATTTGCCATGGGGTGATGGGACTGGATGCCATGATCTCCTTTTTATGAGCGTTGTTTTAAGCCAGCTTTTTCACTCTCCTCTTTCAGCTTCATCAAGAGGCTCTTTAGCGCCTCTTCACTTTTTGCCATAAAGGCTGTGTCATCTGCATATCTGAGGTTATTGATGTTTCTCCCAGCAATCTTGATTCCATCTTGTGTTTCCTCTAGCCAAGCATTTCCCAGAATGTACTCTGCATATAAGTTAAATAAACAGAGTGACAATACATAGCCTTGACATATTCCTTTTCCAGTTTGGAACAAGTCCATTGTTCCATGTCCGGTTCTAACTGTTGCTTCTTGACCAGGATACAGGTTTCTAAGGAGGCAGATAAGGTGGTCTAGTATTTCCATCTCTTTAAGAATTTTCCACAGCTTATTGTAATCGGCACAGTCAAAGACTTTCACATAGTCAGTGAAGCAGAAGTAGATGTTTCTCTGGAATTCTCTTGATTGATCTAATCCAACAGATATTGGCAATTTGATCTCTGGTTCCTCTGCCTTTTTTAATCCAGCTTGTCCATCTGGAAACTCTTGCTTCACATACTATTGAAGCCTTACTTGAATGATTTTGATCATTATTCATTGAAATGAGTGCAATTGTCAAGTAGTCTGAACATTCTTTGGCATTGCCTTTCTTTGGGATTGGAATGAAAACTGGCAATTTCAGGTCCTGTGCCATTGTTGAGTTTTCCAAATTTGCTGTCATATTGGGTGCAGCACTTTCACAGCATCATCTTATAGGATTTGAAATAGCTCAACTGGAATTCCATCACCTCCACTAGCTTTGTAGTGAAGCTTCGTAAGGCCCAATTGTCTTCACACTCCAGGATGTCTGGCTCTAGGTGAGTGATCACACCATCGTGATTATCTGTGTCATGAAGATTTTTTTGTATAGTTATTTTCTGAAATCTTGCCTCCTCTTCATCTCTTCTGCTTTTGTGAGGTCCATACAATTTCTGTCCTTTATTGTGTCCGTCTTTGCATGAAACATTCTCTTGGTATCTCTGATTTTCTTGAGGAGGCCTCTAGTCTTTCCCATTCTGTTGTTTTCCTTTTTTTCTTTGCATTGCTAACTTAAGAAGGCTTTCTTATATCTCCTTGCTAGTCTTTGGAACACTGCATTCAGATGGGTATATTTTTCCTTTTCTCCTTTGCCTTTCACTTCTCTTCTTTTTTCAACTCTTTGTATGACCTCCCCAGATAACCATCTTTGCTTTTTGTGTTTCCTTTTCTTAGGCAAGGTTTTGATAACCACCTCCTGTATAATGTTATCAAGCTCCACCATAGTTCTTCAGGAACTCCTGTCTATCAGATTTAATACCTTAAATCTATTTGTCACTTCCACTTTATAATTGTAAGGAATTTGATTTAGGCATACTTGATTTTCCAGTAGTCATGCATGGATGTTACAGTTGGACTATGAAGAAAGCTGAGCACGAAAGTATTGATGCTTTTGAAATGTGGTGTTGGAGAACACTCTTGAGAGTCCCTTGAACTGCAAAGAGATGAAATAAGTCAATCCTAAAGGAAATCAGTCCTGAACATTATTTGGAAAGACTGATAACTGAAGCTGAAGCTCCAATATTTTGGCCACCTGATGCAAAGAACTGACTCATTGAAAAAGTCCCTGATTCTGGGAAAGATTGAAGGTAGGAAGAGACAGGAATAACAGAGGATGAGATGGTTGGATGGCATCACCAGCTCAATGGACATGAGTTTGAGCAAGCTCTGGAAGTTGATGATGGACAGGGAAGCCTGGTGTGCTGCAGTCCTTGTGGTCACAAAGTGTCAGACATGACTGAGCTACTAAATTGAAAGGCCTAGTGGTTTTCCCTACTTTCTTCAATTTAAGTCTGAATTTGGCAATGAGGAGTTCATGATCTGAGCCACTGTCAGCTCCTGGTCTTGTTTTTGCTGACTCTATAGAGCTTCTCCATCTTTGGCTGCAAAGAATATAATCAATCTGATTTTGGTATTGACCATTAGTCGTGTCTGTTGAGTTGTCTCTTGTGTTGTGGAAGAGAGTTTTCTATGAACAGTGGATTCACTGCAAAACTCTTTTAGCCTTCGAACTATCTCATTTTGTACTCCAAAGCCAAACTTGCGGGTTACTCCGGGTATCTTGACTTCCTGCTTTTGCATTCCTTTCCCTTGTTGGACGAAGGTGTTTGCTATGACCAACATGTTCTCTCCCAAAAACTCTTATAGGTCAGTGAAGTGTGCTATCAGGGAGATTGCTGTCTTGGGCTAAGTAAGGCTGCTTCATGTGGGATTGGAAGAAGAGAATAACAGTTTTAATGAATTGGAGACAAAGAATCTTTGATCTAATCAACAAAAATTGATCATTAACGCTGATTCTCAGGACAAGATCTTCATATCACTTGGTTTCCACCAAGTTCACAGGTGACTGAAAAACCATGGTACAATGGATTCATAATTTAAGACTCACTTTTTAATTACTAAATGAAAGAACCATTTTAGAAATTGCACATTTGAAAGTTAATTATGCATACAAATTACTCAGAACAAGGTACATAAATAATATATTTCTAATATGTTTATAATGAAATACTTAGATATTTTTTCTGTACTGGAAAATGTACTTGTACATAAAAACAGTTTTTAAAAATTTCTTTGAGTTATAGAAAGCTTGGATTAAACTACCTTTAGAATAAATTTGCTCTGAATACGTTTCTACTCTTTTTGCATAAGAAAGAAAAAGTCTAGATCAATTTTTAGGAATATAACAGTCCACATAGCAACAAACATATTACATTTTGATAGAAGATGCACATAAATAGTGTATGTCAGCTCAGTCGTGTCCTACTCTTTGTGACCCTGTGGCCTGCCAGAATCCTCTGTCCATGGAATTTTCAGGCTATAACACTGGAGTGAGTTCCCATTTCCTACTCCAGGGGATATTCTCAACCCTGTGACCCAACCTGCATCTCTTGGGTCTCCTTCAGTGGCAGGCAGATTCTTTACAACTAGTGTCCCTAGGGAAGCCCCCATGTGAATATAATGCCTACAAATTTTAAGTGAATAGTATTTTTCAACTTTCCACAATAAATAAACTCAGTTACATGAAACTGTTCTTCATCTCTGTGATTGCAATCAAGATGTGCTGGTGACCTTCTTACACATTAACTTATAAATACTGAACTTCCAAAGATGAAGTAGTTTGAATTTTAAAGTTATGACTTAACTGTGGTGCAGTTCACGTTAGAAATAACATTGCATTTAAATTAAAATTGTTTGTGTTTTATTTAATTTGCCACAGCAATATGGAAAATCTAGTTTTTCAGCCTCAATATCAGAATCATTTAATAACTATCATAATTACTACAGGTGCAAATAATCAGTGTGACTGATACAATGAAATCTCTGAAGTCCTAACACCAATGCTGTTGTTTTTTAGTCACTAAGTCATGTTCAATTCTTTTGCAACCCCATGGACTTTAGCTTGCCAGGCTTCTCTGTCTCTGAGATTTCCCAGGCAAGAACTGTAGAATTTGTTGCCATTTCCTTCTCCAGAGGATCTTCCGGACTCAGAGAGAGAAACCATATTTCCTGCAGTGGCAGCCAGATAGTTTTCCATTGAACAACCGGGGAAGCCACTTCTTAATAGCAATTCAGTTCAGTTCAGTTGCTCAGTCGTGTCTGACTATTTGCGACCCCATGAATCACAGCACTCCAGGCCACCCTGTCCATCACCAACTCCCGGAGTTCACTCAAACTCATATCCATCGAGTCGGTGATGCCATCCAGCCATCTCATTCTCTGTCGTCCCCATCTCCTCCCACCCCCAATCCCTCCCAGCATCAGACTTCCATTGAGTCAACTTAATACCAATAGCATCCTCCAAATTGTGGTTTTCAAATTCTTTCCACATTTAAATCAAGAAAGTTAAAAATTTCTCAGAGGCCACTGTCTATAAATCATCAGTCCTAGAATCTGATATTTGATTCACATACCTGAGTATGTACAAGCGAAAGAACCACCAACATATGTCAGAAGTTAAATGCCCTGGGCTAACCCATATTTCAGGAGAAATAGATGAAACTAGCAGATACTGTAGGTTCACCCAATATGAGCACCTAGCATTTGGACGCTGGCAAGTAGAAAGTTTTCTTATCACTATATGCCTATGCAATTTAGATTATTTTTCCTTGGTCACAGAGTGTTCAACTCTTGTTTATGAGAAAAGACGATCATTTCATGATTCATTTCCTAATTCTTTCCATAGAAATGATGTCTTCATTCTCTGAATTCTTAGAATCCTTATTTATTTGCACTTAGGCCACGTACTTCTTTATAACCTGTGTTATAGCTGATTGCAGCCACGAAATTGAAGGGTGCTTACTCCTTGGAAGGAAAGTTATGACCAACCTAGATAGCATATTAAAAAGCAGAGACATTACTTTGCCAACAAAGGTCCGTCTAGTCAAGGCTGTGGTTTTTCCAGTGGTCATGTATGGATGTGAGAGCTGGACTGTGAAGAAAGCTGATTGCCGAATAATTGATGCTTTTGAACTGTGGTGATGGAGAAGACTCTTGAGAGTCCCTTGGACTGCAAGGAGATCCAAACAGTCCATTCTAAAGGAGATCAATCCTGGGTGTTCATTGAAAGGACTGATGCTAAAGCTGAAACTCCAATAGTTTGGCCACCTCATGTGAAGAGTTGACTCACTGAAAAAGACTCTGATGCTGGGAAGGATTGGGGGCAGGAGGAGAAGGGGACGACAGAGAATGAGATGGCTGGATGGCATCACCGACTCTATGGACATGAGTTTGAGTGAACTCCGGGAGTTGGTAATGGACAGGGAAGCCTGGCGTGCTGTGATTCATGGGGTCACGGAGAGTCGGACACGACTGAGTGACTGAACTGAACTGATAGCTGCTTTTATTCTTTTTTTTTTTTCTTTTTTTACTTTTTATTTTTAGGAATGCTTTTCATTTTCATTTTGATTTAATTTCATCTTAAATTCCATTTCCAAATAATTCTGTTAATCAAGTTTTAAAGAAGTGATGCTACTGCTACTGCTGCTAAGTCGCTTCAGTCATGTCTGACTCTGTGTGACCCCATAGACAGCAGCCCACCAGGCTCCCCCATCCCTGGGATTCTCCAGGCAAGAACACTGGAGTGAGTTACCATTTCCTTCTCCAATGCGTGAAAGTGATAAGTGAAAGTGAAGTCACTCAGTCATGTCCGACTCATAGCAACCCCATGGACTGCAGCCTACCAGGCTCCTCCATCCACAGGATTTTTCAGGCAAGAGTACTGGAGTGGGTTGCCATTGCCATCTCCAAAACAAGTGCTACAATATATGTAATAATTTTTAAAAAATAATAAACCCTCATATCTTTCCATGTACATTATTTGTAAACAACCTGCAACCTTTCCTACCTGTCCTCTGAAAGCAACTTCAACATATTACAGTCACTTTTGTCATTCGGGCTTTTTTTTCTTATTGGAAAACTTCTTGAGCCAATGTAATCAAATCAAGTTGGGGGCTCTGTATTTTTCTTTTGATATCTATAGAATCATGTATATATAACTCTATCAAAACTCTTTAGCTAATAAATATAATTTATTTGTCTCTTTCTCCAACTGTGTTGCCATTTTACACCTACTAAAACAGCCACAGTTCTGTCCATGACAAGCATCAATGATTGCTTGAAACACTAATAATTTTACACTTTACCTTTATTTTTTTGTTTACTTATTTTTTTGAAAAAGTCTTTGTTTTAAGAAAAAAAATTTAGTTAACAAAAAGATTTAACAAGTTTCACTTAGCAAGATACACTCGAAAGGAAATCACAGTACAAAGAAAGTTTAAGTCAAGGCCTCACCAATTCCTACAGTATTAGTAATATGTCTCAATTTTCAAAACTAACTTTTAAAAAGTTTAAACTTAACCAAAGAGATTTTAAATGGAAATAAACTAGAATGAACAAACATGAGAAATCTCCTCTTTGAATCAGGGATCTAGCACCTTGAGTTTTCCCAAAAAAGTACACCTCCCCAATGTGTTCACGATGATGTGGTGTAAAAGATCCACATTTAACGTACTTAAAACTGCTTTAAAATCAGATAACATAACTCCAGAAGTCACTACCAAAACGTTAATTGAGAAAAGCTGAAAATAGTTTTAGTTTACTCAATATCACATGCTAGAAGAAAGTTTGCATGAGAAAACACTGAAGAGGTAATTTTTTAATCCAGATTTCACACACTCATGGTGCAAAATGGGTACCATAGCTTCCTCTAGATTGGAGAAGGAAATGGCAACCCACTCCAGTGTTCTTGCCTGGAGAATCCCAGGGACAGGGGAACCTGGTGGGCTTCCGTCTATGGGGTCGCACAGAGTCGGACACGACTGAAGCGACTTAGCAGCAGTAGCAGCAGCTTCTTCTAGAGTAATAACTTCTTTTCACTGCTTGTTGGCTGCCTGTGAAAATTTGATTGAAATAACTCAAAAGCTATGACAAAACTAGTCATATCACCCATGCTGTTCTGGCCACCATAGCCAGCCTCATAACAGCCACTCACAGACTGGCTCTCAAGGCCACTACAAGTGGACTGGGTTGACGCCCCCATGCCTTGCATCATCTGGCTGCTATATGCTCCATTGCCGGCCCCTGTTGTGGAATTCAAGAAAAGTTCTATGTATCTATGTTACATGTTGGCCCTGTCTTTGGACATGGCTGCCACGGCTTCTTCATGAGTGGCAAACTCAACATCAGCTTCGCTGGTCACTCTTCCATCAAGACCAGTCTTAATGTGGACTCTCACAGGGCTGAGAGGGGAGAAGAAGTTGTAAATGTCATTCTCTGTGGCTTTGTAGGGCAGCCCTCTCATGTGGACGCAGTATCCAGTGGTGCTCTGGACGGTGAACTCGTCATCTCCATACCTGTGGTCGTACATTCCAGAGACACAGTAACTGAGGTCTCTCCAAAACAGGTAGGTGGTGAAGCTGTAGCCATCACTGAGGCCGCTGTACTCCTCATAACACCCATAGCCTGCACTGTAGGCACCAGACCTCATCCTCTCCAGGCCTGCCTGCTTGACGATGCCAATATACCTCCTGGCTGTGCCAGGGCGGTCATAGGGCCCTGGCCACTGCACTGACATGAACTTCAGTGGGGGATCCGAGTATGAACTAACTTCCTCTTGACTGCTCTAAACACCTCAACATACCTGTGCCCTATTCTCTCCTTGTGCTTCCCTAGAGCCTTCTCTGCTAACTCCTGTGAGGCAAACTGCACAAAGACTTCCCCTGTAATCTTGCCCTCAGGGTCCACAGGCAATGTGATCCCGTTTGGCACGATTTCCGACCCTGAGAAGAAATGAATGATCTCTTCCTTGGTGCATCCAAACGGGAGTCCTTGAAGTCACAAGAAACCATCATTGGCAGTGTCAGCACTGTTTGGACCACTGTGCTTCAACACCCAATCCATCTCGGTTCTGTGGGACTTGACCATTTCAATGTACCGATGTCCCATGCTTTCCCTGTCTTTTTTAAGGGCCAATTTTACATCGTCTTCTGATTCAAGTTCAACAAAAGCCTCACCACTCTGCCTGTCTTCTCTAATGAAGATAAAATGAACACCTGCGACCCTGTCATGGATCGTGCAGTCAAAGAGGAAATTCTGCACATTCTCAATAGAGCAGGACCAGGGAAGGCCACGGAGCTTTACCACAAAGCCTTCACCTCCCTCAGGGCCCAACATCATGGACACTCGACAGAGCAGACATCAAACGAGCTCGGGTGCAGCTTTGTGTGGCTTAAAGGACACTAGGAGATGCCCACAGTCAAAGACACTCCAGGTAGGTAACGAATCATCCTCAGGCCCCGAGTCTCCACGCCCTACACTTTACCTTTAAAACACAAGGGTGAAATCTTCATGTTAAAACATTAAATAAGATATCTTCTTAACACTACCACATTTATCTATTTTCTGTAACATACTTTGACAAGACACATTAGCTTTCCCTTTGGATTGAAGTTGATTGGGTGTACAGTTAGAATACAGTTAGAATGCTTTGAAGTTGATCTTCAAGCTCTGAGCCATTGCATTCAAGTCTCACTTTACTTGGAAATGCAAGTGCAAATGACATGAAAATAGCTACACATGTATTCTTTTAAACTGTTGAATAAATACTCCATTGTGTATATGTACCACAGCTTTCTTATCCATTCGTCTGCAGATAGACATCGAGGTTGCTTCCATGTCCAATACAATAATGTAAAGTAATTAGCCTCCAATTAAAATAAATAAATTAAAAATAAATAAAAGGAAAAAAAAAGAAAAAGAAAATAGCTATACAAGGTAAGACAAAACAAATCAGCACTGTGGTACAAGGATACCATCTAACACCTAAAATAAGTCAAATTCAACAAACATAATGTGTTGAACCTCAGAGGCCCTGCACCACATGGAGAGGAATAAGCAACAGGTCTTATTTTTCCCTGTAAAGCCACTCTTTTCTTAGTTTCATTTATTTTTAATTAAGAAAAAAAAGTTAAACCAAGTGCATTGAATATGAATAAAAAAGGCTCCCAGGCCCCAAGGGATGCACTAAAATCTGCTGCTTCTCAGTGGCAATGCCAGAAAAAGCAAAGAAATAGAAATTGACTTTGTCATCAAAGAAATGCAGTAGATGTGGGGTTTCAAATTTCCTCTCACTGCCTAGCCTGCCTTTAATTATTTATAGAATCAACTGGCAGATGTAAAATGAACAGTTCCATTTGTTGGTACATAAGAATCATATGAAATAAGAAATTTTGATGTAAACATATAAGAGAATTTTTGTAGGAATGATATGAGTCTTTTTTAGTGTAGACTGTTTTTGACAGAAATTTGAGCAAAACAGAATGAAAAAACCAGAACTAGAGTTGAATGCATAATAAAATCTCTCTGACCAAGTGTTTATGAGCATAGGATTTTTATTTAGTAAACAGATGTAATTCTAACATTTTCCACCTCTGGATAAGTGTTTCAAACTTTCTGGATTTGTTTCCTCATTTGCACAGTAAGGACAGCTATAATTCTTGTGATACAAGTTTGTATTAAACATTAAATGAGATAATGCATCTAAAACACTTAGCCTGCAAATAGTTAATGCTTCACAAATAATAACTACTTTTCATGGTAGCTTGTGGCTCAAGAGATATTTTAAATCACTTTAACCACTATTTTAGAATGAAATTCATGATATCTTTGATTGCGTGTGGCACTATAACCAAAAGCCTCTATATTTAAATATTGTAAATATTGCATGATTAATTAAACCCCAAATATTTACAGTCTTACCCATGTTCTTGTTTATTTGATAAAATAGATATTTATTTAGAATCTATTATATGGAATCAACCGGGAAAATAGAAATAAGCTAGATGTGTATTGTTCTTCTCCACATGGAGTTTATTGGGAGAGAAGCATCTTAGAATGATGAGGAGAAAAGGGAAGGGGAGGGGAGCAGAGAGTAGGATCATATATTAAGCATTTAGCGACATGAATAATGGATTTGATGTATTCCAGTTCTGGCAATTGATACAGTAACACATTATAAAATACTATCTAATGGCTTATGAAAATTCAAAATGGTACTATACTTTGAAAGACAGTTAACAGTTTCATATATAACTACACATTTTGCTAATACCATACAGTCAAGTAATTCCCCATTCTCTTGTGTTTACATAAATTAACGGGATATTTAAGAATGCACTGAAACCTGCATATAAATCGTTGTAACAGTTTTACTCATAATTGTAAAACTTGCAAAAAATCAAGATGTCCTTCAGTAGATGAATAGTAAACTGTGGTATACCAGGCAATGGAATGTGCAGCACTAAAAAGAAATGAGTTTTCAAACCATGAAAATACATAGGAGATACTTAAATACATATTACTAAGTGAATCTGAAGAGATTAAACTTTTTTTTATAAAAGACAATTTTTTTCTTTTTTTTTAACTTTTATTTATTTATTTTTTTAATTTATTTTATTGGAGGCAAATTACCTTACATTAATATATTGGTTGGTTTTGCCATACATTGATACGAATCCGCCCTGGGTGTACATGTTTTCTCTTTCTTGAGCCCCCCTCCCACCTCCCTCTTCCCCATAGCCTCCCTCCATGTCATCCCGGTGCACCAGCCCCAAGCATCCTGTATCATGCATCGAACATGGACTGGTCACTTATGATAATATACATGCTGCAATGCCGTTCTCCCCAATCATCCCACCTTCACCATCTCCCACAGAGTCCCAAAAACTGTTCTATATGCCTATATCTCTTTTGCAGTCTCGTATACAGGGTTCAGGTTACCATCTTTCTAAATTCCATATATATGCGTTAGTATACTGTATTGATGTTTTTAGACACATGTCCTCCAATGTTCATTGCAGCACTGTTTATAATAGCCAGGACATGGAAGCAACCTAGGTGTCCATCTTCAGATGAATGGATAAGAAAGCTTTGGTACATATACACAATGGAGTATTTTTCAGCCATCAAAAAGAATGCATTTGAATTAGTTTTAATAAGGTGGATGAAATTGGAGCCAGAGTGAAGTAAGCCAGAAAGAAAGAAATAAAAGACAATTTAAAAAATCAATGATTTCCAGGAGTTAAAGGAGAAGGGGGTGTGAATAAATAGTTGGATCACAGAGGATTTTAGAGCAGTGGAAATACTATAAAAGAAACTATAATGGTAGATGCATTTCATTATTTGCTTGTCAAAACCCATAAAATGCAAACACTGAGGGTGAATCGTTATGTAAATTACAGACCTTGGTTGATAATATTGCTCATAAATTACAACAAATGCACCCCTCTCATGTGGGATGGCATTGGGAGGGAATGGGCTTTGGAATCTGGCCTATGCTTCTATTTTTGAAAAGTAGTTTAAATATCGGAGAAGGCAATGGCAAGCCACTCCAGTACTCTTGCTTAGAAAATCCCATGGATGGAGGAGCCTGGTAGGCTGTGATCCATGGGGTCACAGAGTCGGACACGACAGAAGTGACTTAGCAGAAGCAGCAGCAGTTTAAATATATTTTGCCCCTACCTTAATGATAAATGAATAAAAGGTAAGTTTCAGAGGAAAGAACACCAATCTATAAATGTGGTCATTTAACATTCTGTTCCCACCTTTCCAAAGTACTAGCAATGTCATCTTGGATATGATTCAGCAGTCAGCTCATCTGTACCTTCATGCTATAGATATTGAGACTGAAGTTCTCCTAGCCTC